>NC_061828.1:689525-697025 GCF_019202785.1 Penaeus chinensis | reverse complement strand
CCCTCCCTTCGTCCCCTTCGCCCGTCCCCAATCCCTCCTTCAACCTCCGCCTATTCTTCCCATCTCTCACAGAACGGAGGAAAAAGAAAGGAGAAAAAAAAAAAAAAAAAAAAAAACAGTAACTCGCCATTTACAACATGAATTTCATCAAGTTTAATCCTCTTAACGCCCACCCCGCCCACTCCGGCCCACCGCCCACTTCTTCCTACCATACTGTAACTCGGGTTGGGGAAAAAGGAGAAAAAATCACACACTGTTAATCCTTACTAATTCTCTCTTTTCTTGCCATTGTTTGAAGTCTTTGCAGCCAGGCAGTGTGGTTGACGGGGGCGGGAGGGGGAGGGAGGGAGTGGGAGGGAGGAGAGAGGAGAGGAGATGAGATGAGAGAAAGGTGGGAGGGAGGGGGAAGAAGAGAAAGGTGGGAGGATAGAGAGAGGAGAGGAGATGAGATGAGAGAAAGGTGGGAAGGAGTGGGAGAGAAGGAAAGGAGAAGGAAGGAAGAGAGGGGGGTGGAGATGAATGAGAGGTGGAAGAAAGAGGGGAAGAGAGAGAAGATGAGAGAAAGGTGGGAGAGAGGAGAGGAAATGAGATGAGAGAAAGGTGGGAAGGAGGGGGAGAGGAGGAGAGGAGAAGGAAGGAGGAGAGGGGGGAGGAGAGAAAGGTGGGAAGGAGGGGGAGGAAGAGAAGAGTGGGAGGGAGGGGGAGGGGAGAGGAAGAGGAAGAGAGGAGATGTGAGAGAAGTGGGAAGGAGATGGGAGGAGAGAGGGAGACGGAAAGGAGGAGAGGAGGCCGGTAGGAGATAGGAGAGGAGATAAGAGAAAGGTGGGAAGGAGGGGGAAGGGGAGGTGACATTTTAGAAGAAGAAATGGGAAGGGGAAGATGGGAGGAAAGAATGTGGGAGGGGAATGGTTGGAGAGGGAGGTTAGGTAGGGACTAGAGAGGAGTAGAGGAGAGAAGGGTGGGAGGGAGGAGGAGATGAGGATGGATGGTAGAGGAGGAGGGTAGAAGAGGAAATAACGAGTGAGCTAGGAGAGGAGAAAGAAGGGCGTGGAGGGGGGAATAAAAGAGCAAATGAGGGCGAGAAGGGAAAGGTGGAAAGTAAAGGAGGGAGACGAAAGAGCAGAGAGAAAAAGAGATAACCCAGAAGGCAGAAAACGATAAGAAACAATGTAAAGAAGCACGAAAGAAGAAAAAAAATAAAAAAAAGAAAAGAAAAGAAAAGGGAAACAATGGGAGAAACAGAAGCAGAGAAGGAGAAGAAGAGAGAGAGAGGAGGAGAGCCGAGAGTGGCCGGGGTCTCTGCGGTGGCAAAGCCCAGATTTTGTCTTTGGTGTTGAATACACTATTGATTATGAGTGACTCGGGGTCGTTCGCGGGACCGGCACGGAGGTCATGGTGTCTTGGGGTCGAGGGGAAAGGAGATGGATTCTGACGAGACTCGGGGGTTCGGGGCGCGGCGCGGGGAGGGGGGGGGGGCTAATTATGGAGTAAGCTTCATATCAATTATGTTATTCCGTCTTATCTTTGGCCATATCTTATCCTTGTGTTACCAACTGTGAATATCATTATCATCAATATTTTCATTCTTATAATGTCTGTTATCATTATTTCATCGTTATTATCACTATACTAATCTTTGTCATCGCAAGAAATTTTGTTGTCATTATTATTATCATTATCATTATTTTCATTACTGTAATCATTCTTTATATTATCATGTTTAATATCATCACAACCACCACCATTGCTATTAATCTTATTAGTGTTATTATTATTTTCTTTCTTCTTCCTGTCTCCTTCCTGTTTTGTTTGGTGTCATTTACCATCCTAAGTGACAGAACAACACTGTCCTTACTGTCGTTGCATAAGATTTTTTTTTATTATCATTATTCATATTTACACATTATCATTAGTGTCTTTTCTTTCATTCATAAGACGATAATGCAACAAAGGTGTCTTTGATGCCGAGTATCCTCTTAAACCGTGAGTGAAAGAGTATACAGGCATACTTGTCGTAAGTACGTATTATATTCCGAGAAAGGCGGTTTTCATACGGGCAAAGGAGCAAAATGTACCCCAATAATTGCCTTTTCAGTCAGAGTAAACATGACCTATTTTACCGGCATTTGGTATGCTAATTCCGCCTTGATTGATAAACACATGTCGAAAATACCTCCAGGACTTGGGTTGAGCCTCTGCAATGGCCTGTTGCAAATTCCACTCTTTGTTGCAGGTCGCTCCGTTTGCAGACTGATTTTTCTAGCAGGTCGAGCATATCTGTGATTAATAACCAATACTGTAGTGTGTGCCTGTACTGTTGACCGTTGCGAAAGGCAATATCAGCTAATATGTGCTTTTTGAGATGTGTATTCTTTGTCTTTTCTAGTGTGTGCGATTCTGCAAGCCGATCATGTGTACGTTATTGCGAAATGCCTGTTTCTGAATTTCTTGCCGATGGGTTAATCCTCTGCCACGTGTCTTGCTATATCGGTATATCTATGTTTCTGTAAAGTCACGTTTACGCAAAAAAAAAAGGGAAGCACAATATAATAGATGCATGTGCTCACACACACGCACGCGCGGGCACATCCCCAAAAGCACTGCTTTCAAACAAACTTGGGCCACCGTGGGTATTTTTCCATAACTGAAAGTAAAGAAAAATAATTTGATAGGCGGATTCCCACACAACCGCTAATCATAAGGCACTCCTCTTCCCTTCTTCTACCCTTTCCTCTCTCTCTTTATCTCATTATTTAATTCCCACTTTTATCGCAAGGTTTCTCTTTCCGCTTTGATTCGTACTGTCCTCGGTTCCCCTTCTCGTTTTCCCCTTGTCTCTCTTTTCGTTGTCATTTTTTTTTTTTTACTTTTCCCTCTTTCCCTTCCCCTCCCTCTTCTCTCTTCCTCTATTCTGTGAATAATACCCGAGTTAACTAAGAGACAAAGCTTAAAGTGAACTTGTATATATTTTCTATATTACGTTTTCAGACTAAAGGACAAATTTCTGAAAGTTATCAATTTACGTTGATGAGAGGGGTTTCTGAAGTGAAATTTACGGCAGGAAAAGGAAAATAATAAGAAAAAAAGGAAGAAAGAAAAAAGAAAGAAAGAAAAAAAATACACACATGAAAATGAAAGAAGCTAAAATAGCAGCGGTCGTGGAAACGAGACAAACATAGTAAAATATTTAATTAATACAAAAAGAAAGCATAGGAGAATAATGATGACAATGGTTGACAGTGATGATGGTGATAGTATATGTAATAATGATAATGATTGTACTTATGATTATAATAGTAATGATTATAGTAATAGTAATAATGAAAATGATAACAATAACATTGATAATAATAATAATAAAACAATGACACTAATATTAATAACAATACTAATAATTATGATGACAGCAATGAAAATGATAATAATAGTAATAAAAGTAATGATAATGATAATAATGATGATGATAATAATGATAATAATAATATTAATAATAATAATAAAATTAATAATGATAATAATGATCATAACAACAACAGCAACAACAACAATAATAATAACAATAGCAATAATGATAATGATAGTAATAATAACAATAATTATAATACTAATGATGATAATAATAACAATAATGCAGATGATAATAATCAGTTATAATATGACCATTATCAATACTACTAATACCCATAAGAATAAGAACAACAGCAATAGTAATAGTCATAGGCAATAATTATACCGCGAGAACAACAACGACAATATTGATAATAATACCTGGTAATAATAATGATAATGATCGTGAAAATAACGTTGATAATAATGATGATAATAATAAAAATAATAATAATAAAAATAATAATAATAATAATAATAATAATAATAATAACGTTAATGATAATAATAATAAGAGTAGTAATGATAATAATAATAATAATAATAATGATAATAATAATAATAATAGTAATAATGATAATAATAATAATAATGGTGATGAGGATGATGATAACAATGATGATTGGTAATGAAAACAACAATGGTAATGATAATAATGATGATGGTGATAATGGTAATAATGCCAATAGAAATAGTAATAATAGTATTCATACTGCCACTACTACTAATAATAATGAATAATAATAATGGTAATAATAACAACAATTTCAACAACAAAACAACAACAACAACCAAATGATACTATAGGAAATCCTGATGACAAGGATGAGGATAAAAATGGTAAGAAAGAACGATAACTATAAATATCATAATCATCACTAATAAAAAGAAACAAAATTGCATTTAATTCAAACATCCTTAATCTCTAACTTCAAAACACCGATATTACGAGCAGAAGATCTGATCCCTGTATGGTTGACGTAATCTCAATTAGGTGTATTTAGTGAGGCGTAGGCGATGCTTGTGAGACTAATTATACACGTGCGTTGGTTAATCACTCAATGACATTGCCTAATCAAGCTACAGATGACACAAAGATATAGGAGGATACATCTAATCAATCCTTGCGTAACAAAATGATATTTTATCCAGTCTTAATCCCTCGAGATATATCAGGAACGTCGGATTATCAAGTAATGAGGAATGTAATCATTTTGTAATAGATAGAGAATAATCGCTGCTAATTAATAAAAATATAAGTCTAATCAGAGTCGCGATGCAGCTAATTAGGGAACGCGGTCGGTCGTGGCAGGAAGCCGGCATTCGCAGTTGTGGCTCAGGTCTATTTATACACAGGCTCACTCTGGGGCCCTTCGTGTATGTGCGGACAGCTATTATGTCCTAATGCATTGTGTTATTGTGTTGTGGATTACGTCATTACGTCAGTTTTCTTAACGAGGATGATATTGCCGTTCTGTTATTTTTATGAGTAGGTACTCTGTTAAAGCCGGTCGTTTTATTAATTTATTATCATGATTTTATAATATATTTATTGCAAAATTTTGCAAATAAACTGGCTCAGAGATAATATATACGATTCATCTCACAGCTGACTTCTCTAAGTCTAGGCGGACGAGACGTAAACCAAACCCAAAGATCAAAAAGGAGGTGAGAAAATTTGATTGTTATCATCCAAAAGCAAGGTGTCACGCTTCCTCTATACTGCATTTAAATCAGTATTTCTTGAGCTTAACATCCCAGTCCCTCTAAATGCATTGGAAAGATTTTTTTTCCTGCTGAGAAAGATATCCCATAAATTAAGCGAAGAGACCTTTCAGATTATATTGAAAACACAAACGCAAAACTGAAATGTTCTGTTCAAAGAAATTCAACAACAGTTTCATAGTTCTCATTTTCCATTTACTAATGTGTGATGTAGTAACTACTGTTTAAAATTCAATTCATAACTTTGCTTTACATATATACCTATCATTGGTTAAATTCATGGTAAGCATTGTTGGTTTTAAATGTTCATAGGGAAATACATTAAATAGCTTACATTCTCAATGGATAGAGTTAGATGGATAATATACAATAAATTGCTAACCTGGCTTTACGGCATAATATATAAGGAAAGAAAAGTTCGAATGGGCATTACTCCACTGAGTTCACTGTCTTAAGGAAATCTGATATCTACTTATAGCAATAAAATATTCTAAAACAAAAGTAGATAACATATAATGAGAATAATTAATTAATCAATTCTAGTGCCGTCAAAGTAACGGTAACTCCAAATCGTTACTTTTTGAGAGAATGATTTGTTAACTAATTAAGTTATATTTTTTTGTGGAAGTAACTGTAATGGTAACGCTATTACTTATAAGATGCAATATTGATCGATGTGCACAAACACATACACTCACACACACACACATAACTGTATCTTTATCTACTACCTATCTCTCTCTACACATATGTATATACGTGTGTGTGTGTGTGTGTGTGTGTGTGTGTGTGTGTGTGTGTGTGTGTGTGTGTGTGTGTGTTAGTGTGTGCTTGCATATGCTTCAATCTATTAATTTAAGTACTGTACTCTATGTGACCATGCTTGTTTATATACACACATATAAAACCACACATAGACACGCTTTTACAAGCATAAACACAATGAACACTGGAAGGTATTTTAGATGTACACACACTCATTCATAAAATGAAATTATGCGTGTGTGTCTGTGCGTTTATGTATTAGCACAACTGTTACGAACCGAAAGCATATACTTAGCGAAAGAGCATCAGGGAAATTCAATTTAAATATCATCCCGTGGGATCCTTTCATTTAGCGAATACCGTGGCGCCAAATGTACTTTTAACACGGGAGAATCTTCAGGACCCATCTCATCTAAAGGACTGCACATCCTATTCATTTCAAAACAAACCATTAAAACGGTAGACTGTATCACGATAAATTATTTTTCCATCGTTGAGTGAACGTATAGTCGAAATTGCAAAAATATCGTATATTTGTTTAATGGCCAGTGTTATGCCTATGGTGGTATTTAGATTGGCTAATCAGACTGAAATATTTCCACAACTATTGCTTGGGGGAAAAAATGGGAAAATATCGGGTGAGGAAAATAGATACAAAATCATTGCAAAGTGTTTTACCTATAGTGAAATTCCTAGAGAGATATTTGCACTGATTGAAATCGATCTAGTTTTATGACGGGCTAAGCTGCAGTGTGTGGAAGCTTTCGTGCAGTGCATTCCATTGCTGCTGATGATGAAAGCGGTCTTCCTCTAATGACATTATTATTTTTATTTTCATGGTCATCAACAAAGTTAGTATTCTTATCTTCAGTGTTACTATTCCTTTTACATTTTTATTACTATTATTATCATATTGTTATTATTATTATTATTATTATTATTATTATTATTATTATTATTATTATTATTATTATTATTATTATTACCACCATCATTATTATTATTATTATTATTATTATTATTATCATTATTATTATTGTTATTATTGTAACTATCATTATCATCATTACTATTATCACTATTGTTATTATTGTTAATATTATCATCATTATCATTATTATTATTATTATTACTATTATTACTATTATTGTTATTATCATTATTATTATAATAATAATAATAATTATTATTATTATTATTATTATTATTATTATTATTATTATTATTATTATTATTATTATTATTACCATTATTATTATATCTATTATTATCAACATCATTATCATTATTATCACTTTTATTGTTATAATTAATTATCATTTTCATTAGTATCATTAGTATTATTACTTTTATCATTATTATTATTATTACTTTTATCATTATTATTACTATTATCATTATCATTTTTGTTATTATTATTATTATCATTATTATTATTATTATTATCATTATTATTATTATTATCATTATCATTATCATCATCATAATTACTATTATTATTACCGTATTATCACTATCATTATCATTAGCACCATTACTGTTATTATTATCATTATTCTTATCATCACTATCATTATGTTTACAATTACTACTACTAATAGTACTGCTATCAGTTATTATCAC
>NC_061828.1:654525-657025 GCF_019202785.1 Penaeus chinensis | reverse complement strand
GGCAAAGCATGTCATCATGAAGCAATATAGACCGGCTGTAAATTTCACAAAAAGAAGGCGCTGAACATACGAAAGAAATATAAAAAATGGGCTTGAGAGGTACATTCAGGAGAGGAAGTAGCGACTGCTGAGTGCTCTTAGAAGATCAGACATGGTAGCTAGAGAAACACAGAAATAATATAGATATCGAAGACCGAAAGAACGCAAACAAGCTGCAAGGAGAAAGCCCTGCAGGGCTAATTTGTTCGACAAGCTTAGGAGATTGCTGGGGAGAAAAGGTGGAAAATGGTTTTAAGAGGAGACAGATTATCATTACCCCGTTCGACATGTAGTCTATTTATTCCTACCAATCTGACCATCCTAACAGCTTAAAAGCAAAACATTAGGATGATCTCCATCAAAGCCAAAATAGATAAACACAGGACAGTAACAATAGAATGTGCGGTAAGGTTATCTATTAATCACCTCATCAGCGAATGCAGCAAAGTGGCCCAAAGAGAATACAAACGTGGACCTGGTTGGGTCGGGGCAATTCACTGGGACCGATGCCTAAAGTCTAGGATACATGCAAGCGAGAAATGGTGCTATCATGAGCCAGAAAATGTTGCTGAAATTTATACTTACAAGGTACTCTGTGACTTCACTATTCAGACCGACCATGTAATTGAAATTAGAAAGCTAGTTTTATTATTATGAAGAAGATAGAAAATAATTGCATTACCACTGAGTTTGTCATCCCATATGATACCCGGAAAGCAGAAAGAGAAAAATGATAAATATCAGGATGTTCAAGAGAGGACTCCAGAAACTATATAACATAAAAGTAAAAGTAGTCCCCATAGCCATCGTGGCATTAGGAACACCACCAAAAGACACCACAAGGAGAGTAAAAGAGCTAGGAATTGAGACCAGAATTGAAGAGATGTAGAAGACTGTAATCTTGCGATCGGCGAGGATCCTGGGAAAATTCTTTAAAAATTAAAGAAACTTGCTTTCACCATTTACCACTGAAGGGAATGACATGTTATCAATGTGCGATCGTTCTATAGTAATAATGATAATAATGTTGAATTATCATATCTGTCCAACAAATTAATAAATTAGTATGTTCTGTCTACGCTGAAACAGTACGACATGGTTATTCTCTTTGGGAGACCAAGCCTGTGCCTTTGCTAATAATAGCCACACATTTCTACACAGTATTTCCGTCTTTTAATGATGAGATTTGATAAAGTTTGGTAACATGTCCTTTGCATATCTTGATTTGTATTTGGAATTGATTATATAGAATATCATGAAATCAAATTATGAAATGTAATCGGATATCATAAAATAGCAAAGCAACATGAGGTTTTGCTTTTAATCTCAATATTCAGCAGTCAGAGCTTAACCTAATTCGCACTTTGAAGAGAGCGGTCTCACATGGATCAGAAATTATTTAGATTACCGTTGCGATTCGGTCTATCGGTTGAATAAATTGGTTCGCTTGAGGTTATAAGGAACTCGTAGACTAGTTAAACAGAAATTCAAAAGATGATACGAATGTCAAACGACTGTCACCTGACCTCATAGGCAGAGGCTAAAAATATCTATATTATTTGAATGTGAGATGTCAGCTTTATTCTGAAGCTTAGTGCTCCCCTTCAGAAGTAAATGAATAAAGAAATAGATGAATCTATGATTTATCTACGTAAATTATGTAAATGTAGAATGAACAGTAAAAATATATATGTAACTCTCTCTCTCTCTCTCTCTCTCTCTCTCTCTATCTATCTATCTATCTATCTATCTATCTATCTCTATCATTCTCTTTTACACACAGTAATAAAAGATAGAATACCTAAATAAGTAGAAGCAAGCTCTTCCCAAGTGTGCCAATTATTCCGAGGGTATTCACATAAGCGCCCGCAATTGTACAGAAGGGGGGGGGGGGGGGGTAACATAATGAGGATAACTCAGAACAGCTGATCTCCTGTGAACCTTAATTGCAATGAGATGACCATTCTCCCTCAGATTGGTAGGACTAATTAGGCTACATATCTGCAAGGTTTTTGTCATGAACAGGAACCGATTGCGAAGAAACGTTTTGGGTAATTCATTCCCCGGTCTGTTGATCCGAAAATCTGATATAATGTGCTATTCTCTCATTAATTAAGAATTTTCTTTCCGAACACTATCGAGACATCTACATTATTACTGAGACAATGAAAAAATCAATCGGAGAGGCCATCCTCGAGAAAATTAATTTTCGATGCAAACAACCATAAATTTCGTTCGATACGCGCTTTCAACTACCATAAAAATACGGTTCACATTAAAGCTACCAAACCCAACCCAACCTAATTTGACAAGTCTGCATATAGGCCTAGAGACGAGGGAATGCGCACTCCCCCTCCCGTGGCGCCAAGCGACTGCCCCACTTCAGCGCGAAGCTGCGGTGCTTGGATGGGGTCACAGGGAAAAGTATCGACGTCGATCCCCCACTTTTTGTATCTCTGTT
>NC_061828.1:647025-649525 GCF_019202785.1 Penaeus chinensis | reverse complement strand
TTACTTTCTTACGGAACCAATCGTAGCAGAGGATATTTTTGTTGCTGTCGTTTTATTGTTCTTGTTTCTGTAATTACTGCTGCTGTTGTTATTGATGGTAATACTATTGTTGTTGTTGTGGTTGTTATTGTTGCCACTTTCTATGTCTTTGTAATCTCTGGTTATGACTTCGCCTTCTAATTCTTTCCACCTCATTTTGTTCTCTTTTTCTCTCTCTTCCCTCTTCGTCTGACCTTCATCGTTTCCTTGTTTCTCGTCCTGATTTACATTTTGAGATCCTTTTCCCTCCTATCATTTCCCTTTCTTTCATATTATCTGACTGAAATGAGATGCTAGTGATTATAACACGGGGCTAGTAATAATAATATTATTAGTTTAATCAGCAGTATTTTGAGGATAATAAGGAGTAATAAAAATAGTAATAATGGTAGCAAAGAAAATGATAGTTGTGATGACAACGATGAGAGCAAAATAAGGCAGTAAGAAAATATTAGCATATTAATGATGATCATGATGATAATGACGATGATGATGTACTTAGTTTGAGACAGAAAAGTCAGGAAGAACACAAATTACCATTAGCACTTCTTGTGAAAGCGAACATGTTCCAGACTCGAAACAGTTAACATCTCTGACCTCTTATCCTATCATCACCTTATCATTTACCTTCAAGTTATCACTATGACCATTATCCCCATCATTCGTTCACCCTCATCCTCCCTTCATTAACAGCATCAATCCTCTAATTACATCTTTACATCTAATAAGAAAGGAGGGAGGGGGGAAAGGGAAATGGAAGGGGAGGTCAGAGTCGTCCTCATCACGGCTCATGACAGGTCGTGATTGGAAACCTTTGCTTGGTTATGCATTTATAATCAGGCCTGAAAACCACGTCTCCGCAGGTCACGTGATCAGCTTTGGATGAAAAGGTCGGGAGGGGATTGTGGGGTAGGAAAACGGGGGGGGGGGGGGTGAAGTGGAGGTTGAACAGCCATGGAAGGTATAGCGAAAGGAGGAAGAAGAGGAAAGAAAAGAAGGGAGAAGTGGAAGAGGATATGAGAGGAGGAAACAAGTAAAAACAAAAACCAAACAAAAAAGAGGCACTGAACAAGAAGGACAAAAAACATCATAGTAATCGAAATTAATAATTACAAGAAAATAAAAGTAGAAAAAAAAAGAAAACAAACGAGTCGGAGGGCAAGGAGACGGAGAAGACCGCGAGGAGGATCTCATCTCCATACAGAGAGTTCCCCCGACCCGTCCAAGACAGCCGCCCGGAGACTCGTTTCCTCTCTACTTGTCACTCTTCCCGATCTGCTTCCGGCCTAAAGGACTTGCCTGATTTCTATACGACGCGCCACTTCATAATTTATTTAATATAATTTAGTGTGCAGCGTGACCCCAGCGTGGGAAGGCGAGTGAAAGAGGAATTTGCGAACGAAACTGTGTGAAGTAGAGATTAATGTAGAAATGATCGAGAGAAGGAATCAGGGCTTGTGTGTGAATAGAGGGGGTGGTTGCAAGGAAGGAAAGGTGTGTAGGATGCTCGAATAACGCTCAAAAGAGGACCAACGCAACGAAGAGCAGTTATTAATTAATGAAGTCAGGAAGAACGGTGAACAGAAATGTGTTTGCATAATGATAGAAAACATGTAACGTATGGAATGTATGCCTAAATAATCTCTATATTATTAAAATTACGACATGAAGTCATTAGGTTCAGTTCAAGGATAATTACGAACATTTACAATTTATTCCTTTGTAAAGTAAGCAGCAAGATCAAAATTACCAGGTGTTCTACATATGACCTGATATGAATCCTCTCCCTCCCAAGTGATTACGCCTTCCATTCCCCTCGGCGTCTTTTAAAACAGATCCTGTCATACTCTGCGTCTGAGCAAGCACTTTCGTTGAAGGTGAAGGTGACGTCACATTCGTTTTTCATGGAAGCAAGTAAAGATTGGTATGATACAACACACAAGCACTATATACTGTAGTATGTTATCATGTGTATCAGTTCATCTCCCTCCCTCCCTCCCTCCCCCTTCTCTCTCGCTCTCTCTCTCTCTCTCTCTCTCTCTCTCTCTCTCTCTCTCTCTCTCTCTGTCTATCTATGTATCTCTATCTCTCTCTCTCTCTCTGTCTCTCTCTCTCTCTCTCTCTTTCTCTCACTTTTCTATCTCTCTCTCTCTCTCTCTCTCTTTTTCTCTTTCTTTCTCTCTCTCTCTCTCTCTCATATACAATGATAATATGTACTTGTGTCTCTATATTTTCTTATGTGAATGTCTATCAATCTATCTACGTATTTGTCTCTCTATATACTATATAAATTATATGCATACATAATCTGTGTATGTGTGCATGTATGTGTGATGGTGTGTATATATGCATGTGTGAGAAAAATGTGAAAAGAGAGAGTGAGTGACAGAGGGAGAGAAGCAGAAAAAACAGTAAGAGAAAGAGAGAGAGAGAGAGAGAGAGAGAGAGAGAGAGAGAGAGA
>NC_061828.1:627025-629525 GCF_019202785.1 Penaeus chinensis | reverse complement strand
CCATGTTGGAATTCCTCTTAGTCCCAGAATCTCCCAGAGTGATTCACAAATCACGGTATCAAACGCCTTCTTGGTGTAAGCTGCGAGCAGCCCACGTCCGAACTTACAACAGCACTCTACAATGATTCGAAGCACCAGGATACGGTCTATTGTGGACTTACCAGGAGTGAATCCAGATTGCTCCATCCTCTGGTGCCTCAGCAGGTGGTCTCTGATACGTCTCAGTCGGATGTGCGCGAGTACCTTGCCTGGTATACTGACTAGTGTCCCACCGATCCCCTTTCCCCTTGTAGAGAGGGATGACCATACCCCTCAGCAGGTCAGAGGGAATGGTACCAATCTGCCAGATGGCAGACAGGACAGCATGCAAGCCCCTTGCCATAGGTTCTCTACCAGCCTTTAACAGTTCAGCTGGGATGCCACAAACACCTGCTGCTTTACCACTCTTCAGCTTGGAAAACGCCTTCCTGACTTCAGTCTATGATCAGTTCCACAGAACTCGGCGCTTCTGGAGGATCCTCCATCGACTGCTAGCGAGGATGTGGTCGATCTCCTTGGCCACACTACCCATATTGCTGTACCAAGTCCAACGATGCGGGTCAAAATACTGATACCAGGAGCCAGAAATCCTCAATTTCTGGGACTTAGCAAGGAAGCTATTCTATCTGCCAGCATCAACTCCTGAGCCATGAGGACCGACAGACATCTCATAGCCAGCTCGATCGCAGCTGGATACCACATTGAAGTCACCCAGAACAGTATGAATATCTCGCTGAGGACAGTTGTCTGTCAAAGATGCAAGTTTGGCGTAAACTATCTCTTTCACCTCAAGTTTATATACATCTGTAGGAGCATACACAGCAAGGAGATACGTGAAGCCAGATGAAAGCTTCAGTCTCAATACCATAATACGCTCATCGACTGGAGTGACCTCTACTACCGAGGGTTGAAGTCTGCTGGAGATAACCATGGCTACTCACTGGAGATGGTGGCCATCGCTGCGGCCCGACCAGTAATAAGTGTAGCCACCCACACTAATCGTGTTGCTGCCAGGTCTTCTCACCTCCGAGAGAGCAGCCACCTCAACTCTCAGTTGCTTCAGTTACCACTACTGTTGAGGGAACTGATTGTCTTGTCGCTCCCTACCCGAGTCCCAGAGGTCACCAACCCAGAGGGACCGCAGCCCGCCGTACTTGCTGGGTGGGAGGGACTTTAGCCCTCCCCCTAGCACAAACATCTATATAGTTTGCTGCCAGTATGGCAAGGCCTGCCTCCCCACAGCCGCCCATTAACCCCAGGGGGCACACGCCGGTGGGCCAAGACTCCGTACCTTTAGGGCCTCCTGCTGCTTCAAGAGCCTCCACATTTCAGCTTAGGACCGCAAGGTACCTAGTTTCCATGGGTGGCCATTAGGAGGCATTGCAGAAGTCTTGATGATGGAGAGGCTATGAAGGAGTCTTATGCATAGCTGCTCCCTTTTCGCACCAGGCTATCCTGCGGTGGCAGCACTTAACACTATCTAGACTACCACACCATCGCTTCAAATCGCCCCGAGCATGAATCACCCACCCACCCACACACACACACACACACACACACACACACACACACACACACACACACACACATATATATATATATATATATATATATATATATATATATATATATATATATATATATATTTCTGTATATATATATATATATATATATATATATATATATATATATATACATATATACATACACACACACACACACACACACACACACACACACACACACACACATATATATATATATATATATATATATATATATATATATATATATTTATATATATACATACATACATATATGTATATGTATGTGTATGTGTGTGTGTGTTTATGTGTGTGTGTGTGAGTGTACGTGAGGCAAATTTTGTAATTTATTACTCACACACACACACACACACACACACACACACACACACACACACACACACACATATATATATATATATATATATATATATATATATATATATATATATATATATATATATATATTTATATATATATATATATATATATATATATATATATATATATATATACATACATATGTGTGTGTGTGTGTTTATATGTGTGTGTGTATGTACGTGAGGCAAATTTTGTCATTTTATTACTAGTCTTATTCTATCTATTAGGCAAAATTAAACTTGAAATAATGTAATCCAACTATGAAGCATTATCCAATCTTGTCAAATTGTATGCAGTGGCATTATACATTAATCGAAATGCTAATGATGTATTAC
Source organism: Penaeus chinensis (assembly GCF_019202785.1). Taxonomy (NCBI): domain Eukaryota; kingdom Metazoa; phylum Arthropoda; class Malacostraca; order Decapoda; family Penaeidae; genus Penaeus; species Penaeus chinensis. The sequence goes on along the minus strand of NC_061828.1, from coordinate 627,226 downwards.
AAATACAGAGGCAGATGAAATAAGGGGGAAGGTCGTGAACAAGGACGTAATTACAGAATTATTACAGTATATGTGTTGTGATCCTGAACAATGGAGTATCAAACCCAGATTAAAAACAGAGCGGAGGAAAGAAACCAATGTCCCTTCCTAAATATATGAAGATATATAGATAGATAGATAGATAAAGAGAGAGAGATAGAG
>NC_061828.1:592025-599525 GCF_019202785.1 Penaeus chinensis | reverse complement strand
TCTCCCTCTCCCTCTCCTCTCCCACTATCCCTGGCTCCCTCTCCTTCCCTCTCCTCTCCTATCTCCCTTTCCATTTTTACACCCCTTCTTTTCTTCCCTGCCTCCTTATCCTCCTCCCTTCATTTCATCCGCCCTCCCTATCCCACTGCCTCCCTCCGTGCCACCCACCCAAATCACCTTCCACCCCTCTCCCTTCCCCAACCCTCATCTAAAATCCCCTTCCCTCTCTCCCTCCTCCCACTCCTTCTTTCCCTCCCTTCCCCACCCGTTTTATCCCTCCCTTCCCCTATTCGTATCTCCCCTCTTCCCTCCCTGTCTTCCCCTACCCCTATCATCCCTCTCTCCCTCCCTTTGTATCTCCTTTCACCCACCTCCTTCTCCTCACCCTCCTCCCTCCCTCCCTCCCTCCCTTCCCCAACACCCTACAGCCCTCCCCTCCTCTCCCTCTCTTCCCCAATAACCTGCAGCCTTCCCATCCTCTCCCTCCCTCCCTCCTTCGCTTCCCTCCCCTCTCCCATTGGCATCTCCCGGGCCCCTTTATCTCTTCATAAATCAAGCAAACCCGACGGCTCCGGAAGGCCCAATCAGAGCGGCCTGTCTCTCCCTCCGCTGTAATTCACTCAAGGCTCCTTCATCCGTGGCTTCGCTTTGGCCACGTACTCTCGCCCGCAGTACCTAATAGGCGGGTTAATGCGGGAGCTGTGGGTAAAATGGGTCGAAATGGGTATCCGTTGGCTGAAGCACACAGGAAGATTTGACCTATTGATGACTGTGTGGACTTTGCCGCGGTTTTTTATATATATTTTTTATTATTCTCTCGCTCTTTTTTCTGTGTCTGTGAGGGGGGGGGGGGCTTACTTATTTTCTCTACTATCTATAGGGCTCTCGTTTAATCTGTCTGTCTCTTTGTCTGTGCGACTTTCTCTCTCTCTCTCTCTCTCTCTCTCTCTCTCTCTCTCTCTCTCTCTCTCTCTCTCTCTCTCTCTCTCTCTCTCTCTTTCTCTCGTTTTCACACTCTGCTTACTCTTCTCTTTTCTTCTCTTCTCTATTTCTTTAGACTTCTCTCTCTATTGCTCACAATGTATAACTTTCTTTCTGTTTCCTTCTAGCTCTCTCTCTCTCTCTCTCTCTCTCTCTCTCTCTCTCTCCCCCCCCCTCTCCCTCTATCTATCTATCCATATCTCTCTCTCTCTCTCTCTCTCTCTCTCTCTCTCTCTCTTCTCTCTCTCTCTCTCTCTCTCTCTCTCTCTCTCTCTCTCTGTCCATCTCCTTTTTCTCTCCACCCCTTCTCTCTATCTTTATATCTATAAATCCCTTTCTCTCTTTGTGTGCCTCACCCCCCCCCCCCCCTCCACCTCCACCTCTTTCTCTCCGTCTTCAAGTGCTTCAGAATTTCACTCGCAGCTCCCGTAATGTTTGTTTTGAAATAAGATAATGTGACTGTTTTCATGCCTCTGTGTGTCAGGCGGAGTCATCGGTTTCCATACATTTCTTTTTCTTTTTTTCTTTTTCTTTTTTTCTCTTTTAGGGTCATTCTTGAAATTCTAAAGCGAACAAGTTTCAAGTTTATGGAGCGTTGACTGAGTTCCAAGGAGCTCGGCGCCGGCAACACTGCTGCATTTAGGAGCCTACCAGATCAGCCAAACCGCAGCTCAACCCCGTTTGGCGGAACCCCTTATTATAATTCGGAAATTTATCGTCCTTTCGCTCGATATCTATAATGATTAAAGGTCAGTAAAGCAGGCGGGAGTCGTTGGGAGGGGGGACTGACCTTTTGCGGCTGAGGTGGTGAGCAGGGCCACGAAGGTCGGGTCAAGAAAGGTCCCCCACGAGAAGTCTTCTACTTTGTTAAGTTGGGATCGTAGATAACCATGACCGTCTCCTAGCTGCGGCGGCATTGTCTCGCTTTGTCTCTCTGTGTGAGCGTCCGTCTCGCTCTCTCTCTCTCTCTCTCTCTCTCTCTCTCTCTCTCTCTCTCTCTCTCTCTCTCTCTCTCTCTCTCTCTCTTTACTGATCTTCCTTCCGTCTTCCTTCTTTCTTTCCCTCTCGTTTTCTTTTGTCTCGCACGTTTTCCGTTCTCCCTACCTTCATTCTCTAATTCCCACAATTGTCTCTCTCTCGTTTCCATGCCCTCTCTCTCTCCCTTTCCCCTTCCCTATCTCCCGTATTTCCATTATTTCTCTCTCCCGATTTCCCTACATTTTCCCTTCTTTCTCTGCCTCTCTCCCTCCTTCTTTCACCCCCTTCCTATTTCCCTCTCTCGCTGCCTCTCTCCCTCCTTCTTTCACCCTCTTCCTCTTTCCCTCTCTCTCTGCCTTTTTTTCAGCCTATCATTCCCCCTTTCTCTATGTACCCTCCCCCTCTCTTCTCTATTCTTCTCCCGCTTTCTTTCTACACCTTCTTCATCTTCTCCCTTCATACATACATCCCTCTTTTTCCCCCTCCCTCATTCCCTTCATCTTTCTACTCCTTCGTTTTCTCTTCTATCTCTCTCTCTCTCTCTCTCTCTCTCTCTCTCTCTCTCTCTCTCTCTCTCTCTCTCTCTCTCTCTCTCTCTCTCTCTCTCTCTCTCTCTCTCTCTCTCTCTCTCTCTCTTTCGCTTTCTCTCTCACTCTTTCTCCCTTACCCGTTCTCTCCCCCCTCTATTTCTCTCTTTCCTTCTTGATTTCTCTCGTTTTCTTTCTCTCCCTCCCCCCTCTACCCCGTTTATCACTCTCTTCCTCCCCCTCCCTGCCTCCCTCCTCTTTTTCCTTCCATCCTCCCTCCCTCCCTTCCCTTCCCTCCCTCGCCCCCTACTTCCTCCCTCCACTCTCCCTTTTTCCCTCCGTTCTTCCTCCGTTCTCCCCCCCCCCCCCCCTCACGCCCTCGTTTTCCCTCCTCCTTCCTTCCGTCACCTACCTCCCTTTTCCCCCCCGTCTCCCCTGTTTCCCCTCCTCCCTCCTTCCGACACCTCCCTCCCTTTCCTCCCCGTCTCCCCCGTTTCCCCTCCTCCCCTCCTCTCCGTTTTTCCCTCCGGTCGAAGCTCTGCGTGTCTTTGAAACAACCTTCCAAGAAAATACGTCAAGCTTCTTCCCAGGAGGAAAGTCACTCGCCGGAAGCCGTCGTCTGTAACACAATTTCGTCCCGACACACTATCCCTCCGTTTTTTTTTTGTTTTTTTTTGTATGCGTGTTTTTGTTTGAATTTGTTTGCATAACTATTGCTAGGACTCAGCTGCTTAGGTTATTTTTTCTGAGTCTTCTAGTTGTAATTTATTTCTTGTTAAAAAAAAAATAATAATAATATTATTATTATTATTTTATAATGGTGTGTAATGATTACTAAGAGACTATCGCTCGTGTATCTTCTTTATCTTCTGCGTTCGCACAAATTTATCTATATGCATGTATATGGGCGTATATATATATATATATATATATATATATATATATATATATATATATATATATATATATATATATAGGTGCATGCATAAATATGTGTACGTATGTATGCGAATACGTATGAGTGTATATATGTTTGTATGTATGTTTGTAAGTATGTATGTGTTTAAATAAGAATGTATGTATATGTGTATATATCAATCTCTCTCTCTCTCTCTCTCTCTCTCTCTCTCTCTCTCTCTCTCTATATATATATATATATATATATATATATATATATATATTCATATATGTATGTATGCATGTATGTATGTATGCATATATACATGTATGTATGCATATATACATGTATGTATGCATATATACATGTATGTATGCTTGTATGTATATATACATGTAAAATGCATGTGTGTGTTTGAATGTATAAATGTATTTAACCAGGATAAGTGTATTTGCTTGTGTGGACAATTTACAGGTTTCTTTTACCCTTTTCAGCCTACTCTGATAATTTTTTATCACTTCTTTTTTTTTCTATTTTTTTTGGTGCCTTCAGTTTAGCCTTCTTGATTTGTGATTTCTCTCTTATCTGTCCCTCCGCAGCCAGTGCAGCGGTAGGCCTTATCGGGCTCAGAAGATGAGAAACAGAAATGAGATTGAGAAGGAATTGGGAAGGCTCTCTCTCTCTCTCTCTCTCTTTCTTTCTTTCTTTCTCTCTCTCTCTCTCTCTCTCTCTCTCTCTCTCTCTCTCTCTCTCTTTCTCTCTCTCTGTCTCTCTCTCTCTCTCTCTCTCTCTCTCTCTCTCTCCCTATATATATATATATATATATATATATATATATATATATATATATATATATATATGTATATATATATATATATATATATATATATATATATATATATATATATATATATATATATATATATATATATATATATATATATATCCCTCTATCTCTTTTACTTTGTATATTTTCCTCCCCCTCCTTCTCCCTTTCTTTCTCTCTACCTATCTTTCTTCGCCCCCCCCCCCCCCACTTTCTCTCTCCCTCTCGCTCTCTCCCTCCCTTCCAGCGCCTCCGATTTCCAGGAGTGCGACAAGTAGCTCTCCATTGGAAAATATCAAAAGCCGGATAAGCGAGGCCGAGCAATACCAACGAGGCAGAAGGAAGCGGAAGGACAAACGTCGATTCTGAAATTCCTCTCTCTTTATGCTGGCGAAAGGACGAGACGAGAGGGCGTCGGACGTCAGGGGGGAAATATATGTATATTTGGTGATCGCAGAGAGATTCTGTTTTTATTGAACGAGAAATTAGTTTTAAGAAATAAGTTTCGTGTCTTTGTTTCAGTGGTCGAAAGACTAGTATGATATAAGGTTGTGACTGGAATCAGACATTTGAATACAGTTACTGGGCCTGTCCGCTTGTGCCTGCGAGTGAGTGAACCGCAGGCGACGGACGTGTCACTCCTAAAACCAAGAAAGTGCACGCAACATTCCCTCAGCTCTATTACATATGCAACAAGTGGGAACATTTGGCTTAGAAGTGTGAGGAGGGAGGCCGGTGCCAATAGTGCGGGAAGACGCGTCGTGTGTCGGACCTTTGTCTTGGGGTAAAATTATCTTGTTTTTGAGCTACGGTTCTTTGTAAGTAGTGATATATAACTATAGTGACAAAGATTGACAGAAAGGGTATTCGGGACGAGGAAGAGGGGAATTGGAAACAGAAAGGATGAGGAAAGAGAGATAGGTAGATAGATAGATAAGTATTCTGCTACACAAGAAGTAACATGTGTTGGATTCGTCAATTAACCACATTTCGCCCACCCTGCAACTCAGGACGTCGGTGACTTTGAAACATATCATCACTGGGTCATTAAACGCGGGGTTAAAGCAAGAGAGCTGATGAACGAAGGATTTGTAATAATTCATAGATTCTCTGGACGTCCTTCCCTTATCAGATTCTTGCAATGATATTCACAAAGACTGAGAACGCACTGTAATGACTCAAGTACATTACAGTTCATCACAAGTTATTTGACGAGGAGGGGAACCCGGATGTAATAATGAGGATCATCATCTGCTTGGAAGGAGGACTATTCCAAGTGACAAGGTTTATTATCCCTCTCCCTCCTGATATATAGAAGGAGGAACTACTGGATGTTAGTTCAGGTGAAGGATCCGTTTAGTGCCTGTCTTATATATGGACGGAAATTCTGCTTTCAACGCACTCAGTCTTTCGAAGTTCTATTTATGATAATAATTCTTCGTGGAAGTAGTCAGTAAGTGAAAACATTTTTATTACTTCTCGTTTATTATCTTCCTTCCCTCTCCCCCCCTTTCTCTTTCTCCTCTATACACACTCTCCCTCCCTCCCTCTCTCACTCACTTCCTCTCTCTTAGATTTTCGTACTAGAGCTTGGAATGCTTTAAACACAAGAATTTATCCAACCTCTTCTGGCAGCGGCAATACTGCAGGACCCTGAAGGTCTCACAGGAATCCTTGAGACACTCCTGAAGTACTTAGTGAAAACCCGGAAGACCTTAAGAAAGTCCTCCTAAAGAGAGAGAGAGAGAGAGAGACAGAGAGAGAGAGAGAGAGAGAGAGAGAGAGAGAGAGAGAGAGAGAGAGAGAGAGAGAGAGAGAGAGAGAGAGAGAGAGAGAAGAGGCCAGTGCAAAGAAAACTTGAGGATGCTTGCGAAGAACTCCAAGGGTTAAGATCCTTCACAGGACTTTAAAATCCCTAAAGACACTCGGAAAGTTCTCGAGGACGACTAAGAAGAACAAGCCTTCAGGAACTTCAGGGATAAAATAAATGTCTTCCAAACCTTCCTACAGAGTAACTGTAGGAGAACTCAAGGCTGCTCAAAAAAAAAAAAAAAAAAATCAAAGCTCTATCCTAAGAGAAAATGGGAGACGAATCCTTGGGAGAACGCGTAGGAGACAGAAAGAGTTGGGTCATCAAGCTTAAACTGCCCCGGGACCCTAGAAGTCGTTAAAGGGTCGAGCGGCACCAAGTTATAATTGCAGAGTAATGGTTCTTAACGATTTGTAACCAACAGGCGGAAACGAAACGGAAGGATAGATGGATAGTAACAGCCGGATTAGAGGAAAGTGTGGATGGGCCATTTGAGAAAGATAAAAACAGAGGCGCGTAGGGTCCGAGGGATAGACATAGAGAGAGAGATAGATAGATATATAGATAGATAGAGAGAGAGAGAGATAGAGAGAGAGAGAGAGAAAGAGAGAGAGAGAAAGGGAAAGAGAGAAAGAAAAATAAAGAGAGAGAGAGAGAGAGAGAGAGAGAGAGAGAGAGAGAGAGAGAGAGAGAGAGAGAGAGAGAGAGAGAGAGAGAGAGAGGTGGGATCAATAATAAATGTAATTTACGCGTCACACAATTGGGAACATATGGCGATTTCAGGAAGGTGACCGAATGATGTAACTACAATAAATTTTTAAACAGTTATACACTTATTTTCAGTTAACTGCCTCTCCTCGTTTTCCCTTCGATAATCTCTTACTCCCCTTTTCTCTTACCATTTTTTTTTCCGAAGCACAATTTCTTCGTGTGGCGAATACAATACTGGATTTAATTCCACACAAGGGCATTAAAGAAAAATCTGTGTATTACTTCCCGTCCAAGTGAGTCGAGGTCATACACGAACCTCTCGCACAGAAATTTGCAGACAACATATACACCATAAAAATAGCATACAAAGACGTGCTCTAAGAAGGACATGTTATACACTCACAGCCTTCTACGTAAGCGTAAAAAGGCCGTCCTTACTTTTGAATACGATCGGCTAATAGCCCGGCCAATGAGCTCGTCTGACGTATGAGAGCTTTCGAAAACGAAACGGGGATTCGTTGATTTTGAATGAAAAGTTGAGTGGAGAGATTATGCTTATCTTTGTGGACATCAGCTGAGTATTCATTATGGACATGGATGTACCACATTTTTTTTTTTTTTTTTTTTTAAGATATAGAAATTGAACTCTGATCAAGAAAATCGGTCAGAAATAAAGGATTCGTAACTGCAGAGACCCTCCGAAGGCTGATCTCAGCCCTCAAATCCTATGAAATAATGAACCCTCGTAGGCGTGAGAATCGAATAGCAT
>NC_061828.1:577025-582025 GCF_019202785.1 Penaeus chinensis | reverse complement strand
TTCGTGTGGAGCCATAGTAGAGGGTGTTAAGCGGGGGAGCGTTGGTGTTGGGGCAAGGGCATGGAGCATGGGGTTAGGAGACAGAGGTATTGTTAGAAGCATAATGACTCCTTTGGGTAGAGGTGGAGCGGGAAGGAGTTAAAGGGGGTGGTGAAATATGCAATGGCTAGGGTACGGAACATAACGTAGGGGTATGGTGATAGAGTGGGGGAGGAGTCTCGAAAGATAAAGCGTGAATAGCGGTGCAAAATAGTGCGATGGGCATGGATAAGGGGGGGGGTGGTATGCTGCGTAGTAGGGATTGGGGAGAGGAAGGGGCAATCCACGTAACTATTCCAGGCACCTAAAAAGGTGCCTGGAATGTGTTTATTGGCTTTATTATGGTTATGACGGTAATGACAAACATTATATTAATATAGATGATAAAAATGACAATGCCAAATTAAACAGCACTTCTACCACTTCTGCAGCTCATACAGCAAATTATAAAAATAATAATAACAATAACAATACAACTACTACAACCATTTTTATTAGTACTACTACAACTAGTACATCTATAACAACTGCTACTCATACGGCCTTTCTTCCCGCATCTCAGCGGGATCGCCGGCACGGTGTTCCGAATCTGTTCGTGGTTGTTGCTTGTATTTTTACAGCCGGATGCCCTTCCTGCCGCCAACCCTCCCCATTTATCCGGCCTTGGGACCAGCACGGGACATTCCACTAGACGGTGGACTCTAATGGCTGGGTTGCAATAACAACTATTATTACATCAAACCAATCACGATATTTCATTCCTTTATGTTACACATGCATTGTATGATATCTATATATAATATATCATTACATGATATAAACACCTTATATGTAAATAGACTACCCGTTATGATTAATGGAATAAAATGTTTTGAATTTTGATCACTACTGCTGTTGCAATTACTTGTACAATTACTTTTACTGCTTCTTTTACTACTTCTATTACAAATGATGATAATTTTAATAACATTAACAATACTAACAGTGATACTAATAATGGTAATGTTAATGATAATGATAATGATGATGATGATGATGATGAAGATGATGATGATGATGATGATGATGATGATGATAATAATATCATGATATAGATAATGCTAAGGATGGTAATGAAAATGACAATAATGATATTAAATATGTTAACAAAATAATTGTAGAATCGATAATAACAATATATATATAATATTATTATTATTATTATTAAGGATGATTATGATAATTATAATGATAAAATAATAATAGTGATGCTGATAATTATAATAATAATAATAATAATAATAATAATAACAATAATAATAATAATAATAATAATAATAATAATAATAATAATAATAGTTATAATAATGATAATGATGATAATAATAATAATATTAATAATGATAATGAAAATGATAATGATAATATATAACAATATAATGACAATAATGACAATGTTAATGAAAATTATGATAATAACGATAACAATAATGATAATAAAAACAATTATGATAACAATGATAATATTAATAGCTGTGATAATGAAAATTATAATAACAATAACAATGATAACAATATTAATATTGATAACGATATTGATAATGGTGAAGATGATAATTATAACGACAAGAATAAAAATTAAAATAACAATTCTGATCATTACTTCTATTATTCTTGCGATGATGATGATGATGGTGGTGATAAGGACAATGATAATGATAATGATATTAATAAAGATAATAATAGCGAAAATAATAATAATGATAATGCTAATGATAATAATAATGATAATGATAATGATAATAATAATAATAATAATAATAATAATAATAATAATAGTGATAATAATGATAATAATAATAATAGTGGTAATAATGATCATGATAAAATAATTATAATAATAATAATAATAATAATAATAATAATAATAATAATAATAATAATGATAATAATAATAATAATAATAATAATAATAATAATAATAATAACAATAAGAACTATTATTATTATTATTATTATTATTATTATTATTATTATTGTTATTGTTATTATTATTACTATTATTTTTATTAATATAATTATAATAAAAGTAACAATAATGATGTCAATGATAATGCTAATAGCAATAATAACGATTATGATAATGATGATAATTCTAATAATAAGAATAATGATAAGAATAGTAATAATGACAACCAGAACATTTGTGTATGTATCCGTCCCTCTACGTGTACGTATGTACGTATGCATGTGCGTACAGCTTATCCGTATCCTCTTACGAAAACTTGCCTCAGGGAGAAGAGGTTAATATATTTTGGCGACGCTGAAAATATTCCGTCGTCGTTTTCAAAACACGAAGACTTTTAACGTAATTATTTTTTTTTTGTTAATCACGATAAGGATAAAATGATACGCATAGCAATTAATGGTTGCCGTGATAATGATAGTGATAATGCTGATGCTATGATAATAAGGGTGATAATGATTATCGTCACTGTAGTTGTTACTATTTCTTTCTTTTAACTATTAACTGATATCTTGTAATATCAGATATTACGTATCAGTCACCATCCGATTATATTTTTTTTCGTAACATTTCCATCACAAAAGAAAAAAAAAAAAAAACCTAATCTAGATGTTGCTACTTCATCAGCTTCATTCTTTTTCTTCCCCCTTTGTCCCAACCCTTATCTAATGTTAGAAGGATATCATACAGTAATTACTTTCATCGTTGCCTTCTTCCTCCGTTCCAATTGGCCTTTCTTCCCCATTTTCTTTATCTTTTTCCTTTCTTATTAATCTTCGTTTCTACATTTCTTCTTCTTTTCCTTCTCTTTCTTTGATTATTTCAATTCTATTTTATTTGACTGCTCTCTCTGTAATGACACTCAGGAATGAAAAGGGGTAGGAGAAGGAGGGGCGTGAAAAAGGGAAGAGAAAAAGAATGAGAACAAGGGAGGACAGAGAGAAGAAGGAATGGGGAAGGGGAGAGGGATAACAAAGGAGGGGTGTAAGGTAGGAAGTCGGACTCGAAAGGAAGGTAGAAAGCAGAAGGTAAAGGGGGGGTGGGGAGGAAGGGAAGAGAAGGGTAGGGTGACAAGGAAGGGGGGAGGGAAGGAGAGGAGAGGAGAAAGGAGTGGAGTCTGGGAGGGGGAAGGAAGGGGGGAGGGAAAGAGGGAGTGGGGGAAGGGTTTGAAAGAGGGAAGGGAGGGGAGAGGAAGGAGGGAAGGGTCTAGGAGGGGCATAGAAGGGTCTGGGAGGGGGATGGAAGGAGAGAGAGTGACTTAGCCAAATGGCCGCGCAGTTCCTCCTCATAAGTACTTTACCATAAAGCACGCTCAGGCACGCGCGCGCGCACGCCCGCCCGCCCGTCAGCTCGCCCATTATGTGTTATCGTCAACCCGCCACTCAAGCTCGTCAGCCCACGTCAGGCTGTCAGGGCGTCAGTCTGTCAATCACAGGCTTGGTCTTTCGCTTGTTCCTTGAGTGCATTTTAGGGAGAGGTGGGAGGGGGAGGGGAGGAGTGCAAGTCATGTAGCAGTCAGTGCTTGCGTGACCTGGAATCTGACCTGGGGGAGGGGGGAAGGTAAGAGATGGGGTGTGCGGGGGAGGAAAAAAAGGGAAAGGGGAAAGGGAAAAGCGAGAGCAGGGGAGAGGAAGAAGGAAGAGGAAGGGAAAGGAAGAAGGATAGAAAGGTGGGGAAGAATAAAAAACATGAATAAATAAACATACAGGTATATAGATAGGTAGACAGAGAGACAGAGATAAATGTAGAAAGATAGATGGAGAAAAAGAGGAGAGAGAGAGAGATGGAGAAAGAGAGAGAGAGAGAGATAGACGGGGAAAGAGAGAGAGATATTTCTTTTTGACCACCAGGTTTATTAATACAGCGGGAGATAGATTCCAATTATCCAAAATGACCTTGACATAAGAATAACAATAAATAAATCATAAAATAAGATAATGACTCAAACTAAAATATTCATCAAATGCCACAACCGTCGTTTATTTCTACGAAAATCTACATAGCATTTAAGAAAATGAAACCCGTTACGAAAATCATTTACATCATGGCTTTATTTCAGGATGCATATAAATTCCTTTTGGGGGAAAAATAAGGATAACTTACATACAAAGAGAAATCCTTAACAAGAGCGAATGGCCAACATGATTAAATTCCACTTATTCCATTTCCACTAAAACCCCCTTAGTTTTTTTTCGACTGAATTCCATTTATTCCTCCTCCACTAACCTCCACTGCACCACTAAATTCACTTGCCTTTCCTCTTTTAGAAGTCACACTCTCTTATCTTCTCCTCCATTCAGTGTCTTTTATTATTCCCTCATCAGATTCCACGTTCCCTTATCTCGCTCTCCATGTTCTATTAATTCTTCCTCCATTAAATGCCACGCTCCCTGGTCTCTTCCTTCACTAAGTTTCATTTAATTCCTCTTCCAGTGACTTCTACAGCACGCTCATTTCCTTTTTTACTTAATTCTATATTTTTTTCTCCACATTTTTCCACTTCATATTCTTCCACTAGATTCTACTGCTCTTTTGTCTCTTCCTCCACTACATTCTGTTATTTTTTTTTCTTCATCGACGTTTTCTTATTCTCCTTTCACTAACTTTTGCTACCCCTTACTCTAATCGTTCACTCAGTTCCATTTTTCTTAATCCACTAAATTCCACTTACTTTGTCGCCACTAGAATCCACTTATATTTTATTCTGCCTTCACTAAAGTCTATTAATTCTTCCTCCACCGAATTCCTCCATCTCCCTTTTCTCCTCTACTAGAGTCAATTCATTCTACCCATCGAATTCCACGTCTCCTCCCCCACTAAATTGCGCTATTCCTCCTCCACTTCATCCACCTGCCTCATGTCACGCCGCACCTCCGACCACCCCTGTTAAAATCTTGACCTTGTCGAAGTTCCACAAAAGACGAGTGTAAAGTTTCGAAATTTAATGAGTTGGAAT
>NC_061828.1:559525-562025 GCF_019202785.1 Penaeus chinensis | reverse complement strand
GCTATTATATGCATTTTTTTTCTCTCTATCAGTATGGTTGGAATTTCGTCAGGACCCGCTGCATCATTCTTTAACTTATCCGCTATTATACTTATTTCAGAGGTAGTGGTCTCATTAAGGGAAAACGCTTCATATTGGCGGTTTGGCAAGTAACTGCTGTGGACGTCAAAGTTGTCAGGGATATTTTCTGCCAGACTTTTTTTCCCTACTGAAGAGAAATATGTTTTGAAACGTTGCAATTTCAAGAGAGTTATCAATTATTTGATCTATCAACATTTATATGGGTGATGCTATCTTTTTATTTCTATCCTTATTATGGATGGAATTTATCACCTCCCATGATTTTTTTGAGTAACCAATATTTCTTTCTAGTTTGTTCCCATAATATGATGCTTCGGCATTGCGTATCGTTGTTGTTAATTTAATGTTATGTATTGTTCTCCAAATCTGATAGGATGTTTGGCAAGTTTAGGTTGACATTTATTTTTTTCCCCCGATCATGGATTTTATTTCATGGGTTATGAAGGATTCTTCAAATGATTTTGTGTTCATTGCTTTGGATTTTTAGGGGGAAATCATCTAAATTAGTTTAAAGGTAACTTACGAACTTATCCATAGTTGAATTTACGTCATTCAGTACAAAGAGGGGTTCCCATGAAACTGGCCGATTTTATCAATTGATAGGTCTCTATATTGAAGTGTTATTTTACTTGTGGATGTAAGAGAAGACTGCTATTTGAACAAAGCATACAATGGTCGGATGTTTGTGAATATATGATGCCATTAATTATATTATTTATGATATCATTTTACCATATATGGTCAATCAGCGACGCCGAGCCTTTCTTAGCACGTGTTGGTTTGGTAATAACATGAAATAAGAAAGACGTTAAAGACGTTAGTCAATTCAAGCAATTGAGGGTCGTTAGCTTGATTCAATAAATTAATGTTACTAATTATATGAATGGTATTTTTTTCTTTATTTATGCTATTCAGTATACATGCAAGTTTACCAATAAATAATTTGAATTCAGTTTAAGTCTTTACCATATTCATTCTTCATGTCAATGAAAAGTGCTTCCAAATAGGTTTCCATGACTGTTAGATCCTTGCGAACTGAGCTATTATGTGCACTATTTACGTAACTTGCCACACCACCCATTTTCCGTGATACATTAAGCGAGCATTTATAGTAATTAGGGATATCATGTAAGTTCTCGATATCATCCGAGAGTTTAGTTTCATTTATGCAGATGCAGTCCAAAGAGATAATGGTACAGTATTCCGATTAATTAATTCAAGATTTTCTGGTATGCTATTAATATTATAACCTAATATTTGCATACAACTATTATAATTTTTACATGTTATTTCATCATCTGGAAATGTGTAATTACGAATTGGGTTTCCGTTATGTTCCATGCTAATAAAAAATCGTCTTGATCATTCTTATTATTTGGATCCGCAAATGCTGCAAAAGGTCCACTGATGTTATCCAAAGCGTGTAGAGGCAATAGGTCTTCTGAAACAAATAATAACAAATCAAATTCTGCGTTAGTGATATTATAAAAGAGAAAGCATGACGGTGAAAACATACCTGTTACTAAATATTTCTCATACGATTTACTTACTTTCACTTTAGCCAGATATAAATATGACTTCATTTTCTGTTGAGCACCGCGGGCTTCGTCCGCTCTGATGGCATCGTCAGCGGCCGCGGAATCAAGGCTGTGGCAAGGCGCGGTCCGTCGTCGTCCGGGGCGTCGCTGGCTGGTGGCTGTTGCATCGACGCCTCGTTTCACGAATGAAGGTTTGGGAACTCCACGGGAGAGTTCTTTGGAACTGGAGCTGGGCTGGAAGCAGGGGCGCAGTCGGGGACGGACACAGGGCCCGCAGGAGACCCCGGCGCATTTCCTGAGACAGAGGCAATGAGAGAAGCGGAAGCTGCAGCAAGTGTGGCGCAAGAATGTCGTCCCTTAGAGTGCGTCGTATCAGGGTAGGGGCTAGGCGCAGGGGGGGGGGGGGGGGACGGTGCGTCTCCTCGCATCCCTGAGAGCATCCCCGTGGTTTTTCCTTACCTCGACCGTATATCTGCAGAAATCCCCATTGATAAAGACGCTTTTGCTATTTCTCAGCGCCCTCCTCTCTTAGAAGACAGCAGCAACCGAGCAAAGCGGGCCACGATATCCCTTGGCTTCCCCGGGATCGACGTGGTACCGATGCGATGTGCTCGCTCCAAGTCGGGCTGGATGTTAAAGGTGTCCCTCAGGAATTTCGTCACCTTCCACTGTATTTGCTCTTTAGTTTTCTTTTTAATCTTCCGGGGTATCGTAAATCCTTAAGTTGTTTCTGTGGCTATGGTCATCGAGAGAGTCCAGTCGTGCAGTCAGCTCCTTAATTTTTTTGTGGTGTTTGTTTGGTTGCATAGTTGTTCGTAGTTCCAGATTTTCTTCCTTCAGCCAAATAATCAATGATTCCCTTTCCTCCCAACTGAGTTGTG
>NC_061828.1:547025-552025 GCF_019202785.1 Penaeus chinensis | reverse complement strand
TACCTCCAGGTATGTTTACATATCTATGTGCTATCCATAATGCACGTCCACACTCCCAATAAACAACCAAATACTAACCCTTTGTCACTTTGAGGGCACCCCAAAGCACGCATCCCCCCCACTCCCCTTACCCCACAACTCCTCCCCTACCCCTCCAGCACTGCAGCATCTTTCGCGACCACCTTTACCGCGGCAAGTCCTGTGACGGAGGATTGAGCTGAGAGCCCCGGCGGACACAAGGGCGGCTGGACGCACGAAAGGCGATGGGGCGTGCAGAGGGGCGGCCTCGTGTCGGGTCCTGGAAACGGGACGAGAAGTTGAGCAATTCGCCCCACGTGACGGCCTCCTAATTGAGAACGCCTCTCCTTCGCTTTTGCATTCTACTCTCTGCCTCTATTTATATTTACAAGGATATTTGCATTATGGTCTCTGTGTATCTGCTGCTATCTGTTCTATAACTTTTTTATTTAGAATTATTTGGATTTTTCATGGTCTCTCTCTGTGTATTTATCATCATATTTATCTGTCTGTATGCCTGACTATTTGTCTATCTGTATATCTATCTTTCTATCTACCCATCTATCTATCTATTTATCTATCTCCATCACTCTCTTTACGTCTGTCTATAACCTTTTTCTCCCTTTCTCTCGCTCCCGCACTCCCTGCCTCCCTCCTTTTCTCTATTCTCTCCTCTTTTCATTTCTTCTCCTTTAAACAATCTACTTCCTTTTTATAGCCCCCTCCCTTTCCACTCTCAATCTCTATACCTTCCACTCTTGCCCCCGTTCTTCCTCTCCCCCGAAGTGATATTGATTATAATATGGGTATAGAATGATCATCACGGTTTTAATAATGACCCAAGTTTTAACACTGAATTTCCATTTCCTTTATGAGTTTGGCGGCGGCGGCGGCGGCGGTTGGTAATTGATGGTGATGTTGGTCGATCGATAAGTGCGATGGTGAAGAAAACTTTGATGGTGAGGGTGAGAGAAGCAAGGAAGGAGAGATGAAAGGACGAAAGGGGAGGAAAAATATGATGAGAGAAGGGGGAGAAAAGTGAGGGAAACGAATAAAAAGATTGAAAAAGGGATATGAAGAGAAACTGTAAGGAATGACAAAGAGAGAGAGAGAGCGAGAGAGAGAGAGAGAGAGAGAGAGAGAGAGAGAGAGAGAGAGAGAGAGAGAGAGAGAGAGAGAGAGAGAGAGAGAGGAAACAAGAAAATAAGATGAAAACTAAAATAAAAATAACAACTGAACTTTAAAATTAAACAGAAAATTAAAGAGCAGAAAACAGCAACAACAAAACTTTCAAGAAAGCACAGCAGCATCAACAAAAAGCATAAACGGCGCACACTGAAGCCCCAGCCTATAAAGACAACACGGTGTTGGAAGGAGGATAATGGTAACAGCGAAGGGCCGGAGACTGCAGATGGTGATAAGGGGGGCGGCCGTATTTAAGGGAGATAATGATGGTAATATCATTAATTTATGGACAATAATTAGATGGGCGGCGAGATAAATCTTACCAAGAATGAAGGAGATTCTGGTATGAGACAGAATGAACTCAAACAAGATGGCGGGAGAAAGAGGGGATGACAGCCCGAAAAAGGATAATAAGTTATTGCAGTATTGCAGAGAAGTATCCAATCGATGGGGAAATTCATATAAAATGCTTTGAGATCGATTCGGAAAAAAAAGACATAGAATATAGAGAGAGAGACAGTCCTTCCTAATGATTTCATTCAGAGGTTTCATAACTGGGGTATGGACTCCTGCAGGACGCTGTGGTGGTGTCGCTGTGACAGCCATGGTGGTGAAAGTATGGGTGTTGGTGAAGGCCGAGCTGATGTTGCTGGTGCAGCGGTGGTGGTGGCTGGCGGTGAATAAAGTGTTGGCGATGCAGGCTATGGTGATGAGAGGGGTGGATACAGTGATGGTGATGGCAGCAAGGGTAGTGGCGGGGCTGATGATGAGGGGCCTGCTGATGGGACAGAGAAATACAAACAAAAATAGGAATAGGAACGTGAACGCAAAAGGCAAAGGGTGATATACTCTTTCCACATAAAGAGGGTAATAAATCAGTGGAATAGATAGAAGACGAATGATCTGTAACAACAACAATAACAACAAATAAAAGGATCATATTATAGTCAAGACGGAAAGTTAGTATTTACTGAAAATTCTATTGATCCCCGGTGACAGAATCTGGCAGGCAGTGATTAATAGCCGAATTAAGCACGAAATAGGATTAGTCATTAGGAATCAAATTATTCTTACGATTAGAATTAGGGATTTAAATTCTACTTGGTCCTTAGAAACAGAGACCTTAGAATCGCAGTGGGATTAGTTTGCTTGCAGTCCTATGTTGGCTCTGGTGCTACGACTGGTTCTGAGAGTAAGGACTGGTGATTAGAGGTAGTTTAAGTAAAACACCTTAGTTAGAAATATGTGGCTAGTTCTTATTACTTTGACACTGAAAGAATAGCAGTGAGGTTAAAAGGTTTGCTACAGGGCTAAAGATTTAGGATTAAATTTAAAACAGGGATTTATTGCTGCATCCAGGTGTATGGTCCAATGACTAGACTTATGCTATAGCAAGACATTTATGATTATGATTAACATAAATTTCAGTAATAGAATTTAGACTTGATATTTGAATATGGATTAAAATAGGAACTTGTAATACAAGAATATCCACTAATTATTATACTACTTACAATACAGTAACTCTAGATTTCGGATTTATGTTTAAAAATATGGCTGAAGTTAGGTGATGCTTATATAAAGAATCAATTGGAATTGAACATAATTCTAGTAAAGTATCTTGTCAGTTCTGGTAATTATAATGATAATAGTCATCGTCATCATAATGATTAACAACAGTGGTTATCCTTATTAAAATATTCATGAGATCAACAATAAGAGTACTAATCATAATGGTAATGATAACAATAAAATTATAATAAAAAAATATATTAGCCCAGATTGTCAAACGGCCTCCAGACATCCAGTCAGACAGTGGCAGACAGACAGGCAGATTGAGACAGATGTTGACAGTGAGTGGTATTGCAGAGAGAAAGGGTTTGGGGGAGGGGGTAGAGGGAAGAACGAAGGGGCAGATTAGGGGAGGGGAGGGGAGAGGAGAGGAGTGGAGGAGTAGGGGGAGAGGGAGGGGAGGGATAAGCGTAGAGGGGAAGGGGGCGGGATAGTGGAGGGAGGGGAAGGAAGAGGATAGGGGAGAGAGGGGAAGATTGGGTAAAGGATATAGAGGTGGTCGGGGGTGTAGTAGGGAGGAAAAGAGGAGGAAAAAGGAGGAGTGGGGGAGCCAGAAAGGAGAGGATGGTCCGCCACCAATATTTGTCGTGCGAGTGTTGTGTTACCAAGCCTTTCACATCGCCACACACACTCCAGGATCTCCCTCTCTCTCTTTCTCAGACCCCCTCCCCTCCTTAGCTTTCTTTCTCTTTCTCTTTCGAACACGCATCCATGTTGTCTATCTCTCTATCTATATATCTATTTATGTGTTCATCTAACTATCCTTCATTCGTTATATTTTCTTGTCTCTCGTTATATTTCCATGAGATTGTTCTCTCTCTCTTTTTGTTTATTTCCCTTCTTTTCTATCTATATGTAATATCTCCTCTCCTCTCTATCTCTCTCTCCCTACTTCTCCCCCCTCGCTCTCTCTCTCTCTACTTCTCCCCTCCCCTTTCTCTCTCTCTCCGTTCTTGATCAACCTCATCCTTGTTTTCCTCCCAACTCTCCCTTCCCTTCGATTTCTTTCAAGTCTTCGCTTCATTTCCTTCTTTTATAACTGTTCTTGCCTCCTCTTAGCTTTGCTTCTCTCCTATTTCCCCTTTTTTCCTTCTTTATCGTCTGTTTCTCTCGTCTTCCCCTTTTCCCATCCTTTTGGAACTATTTGTACTATCTAACTTTACCATCCTTTTTCAAGTATGTTTTGCGCGTTCTCCTCTTCCAACTCTTCATCTTCGTTCTTTATTCTCCTTCTTCGCTTTTTATGGTCGTATTTTCGTTATCTTTTTGATATGCTTCATTCTCTTCCACCTTTCATCATCGTTCTTCTTTATTTTCTCATCCCTCTCCCAACCCCTGCATATTACTTGCCTTCTACTTTCGTTTATCTTCGGTCTCTCTCTACCCATTCACCGCCACCGCAACTCCCTCTCTGCCTTTCCCTCACTTGCATTCCCCTTGCCTTCTTTGCTATCTTTCTTCCCTTTCACTTCCCCCGCCCAACTTCATCTCTCCTCCCTCTGATCTTTCCTTCTTTCATTTTCATTCTTCTTTCTCTTCTTACCCTCTTCCACCTCCCTTCCCAGTCCCTTTAACCTCTTTCCTCTCCTCGTCCCCCATTTTCCTCTTCTCTTTCTTTGCCCTTTTCATTCCCTTTCCTCCCACCTTCATTAATCTCCATTCTCTCCCTCGTTGCCCTCTTCTTACCCCATTTCTTCCACCTCCCTTTCTTCTCTTCTAACCTCCCCCCTCCACCTCCTCCCCCAACCCTCTCCCCTCCCCCTCACTCACCTCTCTGCCCTCTTTTTCTCCCCTCGCCCCTCGGAAGACACAGGGCACGAGAGCCTCGCCGGCCGATTCATGCATGAAAACTGTCAAGAGGGAAAAACTTCGACAAAGAGAGGAGGAAGAATCTTCGAGAAGTCTTGATGAAAACTTGAAGGAGGAAGACCTCGTCACGAGTGGCACCTGATCACAGGAATCGGACGCGGCTCCGGCGCCTGTTTGTGCGGCGACTCTGCGGCCGGACCCTCGTGGGCCCGGATTGCCATAGGCATACATACATACATATATATATATATATATATATATATATATATATATATATATATATATATGTGTGTGTGTGTGTGTGTGTGTGTGTGTGTGTGTGTGTGTGTGTGTGTGTGTATGTATATATATATATATATATATATATATATATATATATATATATATATATAAATATATATGCATATATGTATATA
>NC_061828.1:532025-534525 GCF_019202785.1 Penaeus chinensis | reverse complement strand
AATCCACATTTCATGTTTCCATTTGCTTTACTGCTTTACCGTCCATTCGTAACCGCGTTATTTCTGTGCGCGTTTTAATCGAATCGATATAATTCTTCTATCTAATTCTCTTTCGCCCGCTTTTCGGAAATGAGTTTCGTTCGTAGCAATTACAGGATCAATGTTCAGCATGTAAATATCGCAAAATATCTATAAATATCCAGCTCCTCTGTCAGTTCAAAGCCAAGGGAGGAAAACTGAAACGAAGGAGAGAAAATACTATTTGAAGTATGTCCTCCAAAGCTGCAGGAGGCGGAGGAGAGGAAGAGAGGAAGGTAAGTGGGAAGGCGGGGAGAGGGAAAGGGGAAGGGCAAAGAAGAGAAAATAAAGAAAAAAAGGGAGGATGGAGACGTTGAATAAGAAATGAGAGAAGGGAAGGGAGAGGGGGACAGAGGTTAAGATGAATGGGAAGGGAAGAGGGAAAGGAAAAAGGGAAAGATGAGAGAAGAGAAAGAGGAAGAAAGGGAGGGGATATAGAGGAACAGTGAGGGAAGGGAAGGGAAGGGAGAAAACAGAGGAAAGAGAAAAGAACCCAGGAGGAGAAGAGGGACAAGGGAGGGAATGGGGAAGAAAGGAAAGGGAGAAGGAAGCTCGGGAAGGATAAAAAAGGAAGAGGATGAGAGTTGGGAGGAAGGGAGGGACCAAGGAGAGGGAGGGTGGGAGAGAGTGCGGGGGAGTACGAAAAAACAAATAAAGAAAAAACACACACACGCTATTTGCCTACCGAGGAATTTAATTCGTTTTTATTGTCTCGAGACGCGGGGAGGGCATGCCGGTCTGAGCCAGGCAATTTAAAACTTAATCAAAATATTGGGTCCAGGGCCGAGCGGGCGGGAGTATTAGAGCAGTAACTTGTAGCGTTGCTCGCTTGCTTCTGTGCCCCCCCCCCCCCCCTTCCCTTCCTTCCCCGTCCTTCTCTCCCTCTTTCTCGAAGTTCTTTTCCCCTACCCCCCCCCCCTATCCAAGGGCCAGTCACTTGCCTTTTCCCTCTTTCTGCTTCCCTTTACTCGAGGCTGCACTTCCTTTCTTTCTCTCCCACATTCCTCTTCCCCTCCCACCGTCCTGTTCTGTTTCCCTTTCTCTTCTTTTACTGCACGATTCCTTCCTCCTTCTCTTTCCTTCTCTCCCTTCTTCCGCTTTGATCTCCATTCTCTCTTATCTCCCTTTTCCTTATTTTTCTCCATCCTTCTCCTCTACTGCCATCCTCTCCTGTCTTCCTTTCCCTCACTCCCCCCCTCTTTTGCCACTCCCTCTTCCCTAGGCGGATGTTCTCCCTCGAGAGTGCCGAGCTGTGACTTCTTGTGCCTCCCGCTGGCTCCCCATCGGGAGCCCTACCCCATCCTTACGCTCCCTTCTCTCACCCTCTTTACTCCCTTATCCCCCTCCCCCCTCCACATACCCTTCAGAAACTTCCGTCCCTCACTGTAGCCTTTTATTCTGTTTGTTTGTTTTTTAGCTACTATTAGATGGACTTCGTTGCTTTTGAAGTTCTACTGTTGCTAATCTTGATGATAATGCTACTTTCACTACTACTACTGCAGCTGCTGTCGCTACAAATAATAACTATAATGATGTTCACAATAATAATGACAAAAGTGATATTGACAATGTAAATATCAGTGTTAGCGATGATGTTAATATCTTCGTATATTGATTATGATAGTAACAACAAAAACAGTTATAATACTGATGATGCTATCATGCAAATCATGATGATGATATCAATAATAATGATACTACTACAACTAATAATAAAAATAACAATAATAACGATAAAACTACTACTACTACTACTAAAATAGATAATGATAATAATGATAATATAAAAGAAAGATAATAATAGTGATAATGAGAGTAACAATTAGAAAAAATGATATCAATAACAGTAATAACGTGGATCATAATGATCATGATATTAACAGTAATAATGGTCATAATAATGTTAATAATGATGATAATGATAATAATAATAATGATAGCAATTATGATAGTAATGAAATAACAATAATATTAACAACACTGATAATAATAATAATAATGTTAATAATTATAACTATAATGATAATAATAACAATAACAACAACAAAAACAAGAACAACAATAATAATGATAATAATAATAATAATAATAATAATAATAATAATAATAACAAAAATAATAACAATAACAATAATAGTAATGATACTAGTTGTAGTAATAATAATGATAGCAATAATAATAATAATAATAATAATAATAATAATAATAATAATAATAATAACAACAATAATAATAATAATGATAGTATTAGTAGTAGTAATAATAATAATAATGATAATAATAATAATAATAATAATAATAATAATAATAATGATAATGATAATAGTAACAACAATAATGATAATCATGCTAATGATAATAATTGGAATAATAATAATGATCTTAATAGTAATACAAAATACAGTAATAAAATGGCGATGAT
>NC_061828.1:519525-522025 GCF_019202785.1 Penaeus chinensis | reverse complement strand
ACTACCTTCGTGTTTTTTCTTCTTTCTTTATCTCTTCATTTCTTCTTTTATTAACCAATTTGCTAATTATTGTCTGTCTGTTTATTGTTTTCATTGATGATTTGCATCTCCCAGTTTTCATTCTTTCTTAATATCATCATTTCTTTTTAGATTTCTTTCTCTCTTTCTCCTATACTTTCCTTTCCTTGTTTTTTTTCCTCCATATTCTATCATTAACCTATTGATTTAATTAATTTCTTAGTAGCTTTAGCTCTTTAATTTACTTTATGCATCTCAAGGCACAAAAAGCGAAGATGACAGCGCCGGCGTCGAGTTCAAGATCGAGTGTGTAAAGCACCATGATTGCGCGTGATGTGATCTGCATACTGCAACCTGCAACCAATGGCGGGGATTGCAGCGTGGTTTCGGGGAGGCAATGGAAGGGGAATAGTGAGTGGTGAGAAATGATAGTGAAGGTTAGTATGGTGGTTGTAGTCAATGATGATAATGAAGATTGTGGTGACTGAGATGAAGATGATGTTTGAGGTGTGATGGTGAAAGAGGTGAGATATGATAGTAAAGGGTATGACGTTTGGAAGAGCAATAGCGAAAGTAATGGAATATGCTGGTGGAGATTGCTATGGTGACTGTGGTGAAGGGAATAGTGATAGTAAGTGAGGAGAAATTATGATAAAAGATGTTGTGCTTAAATGATGTCTGGGGAGAGTTCTGTTGAGAATGACGTGAAATAATAATATAATTTATAAAATCATTAAGAGTCAGTATGGAGAGAAATAACAATGAAATTGACCTTTGCCGTAGCAGCGGTGAATGATAAATTACAGTGAAAAATATTGTGGATGCAACGAAGCATATATATATATATATATATATATATATATATATATATATATATATATATATATATATATATATATAGAGAGAGAGAGAGAGAGAGAGAGAGAGAGAGAGAGAGATAGATAGATAGATAGATAAATATATGGATATATATATATATATATATATATATATATATATATATATGTATATGTATATATGTATATATGTATTTATACATATACATACATATATATATATATATATATATATATATATATATATATATATATATATATATATATATATATATATATATACCCCCGTGCCCCCAGGGGTTAATGGGCGGCTGTGGTAATCTCGGGGAGGCAGACTGGCAAGGCCTGCCTTCCCGAGATGTATATAAACTTGAGGTGAAAGAGATGTTTTACACCAAACTTGCATTTGTGACAGAGAGTTGTCTTCGGCGAGATATTCGTATTGTTCTCGGTGACTTCAATGCGGTATCCGGTTGCGACCGATCTGGTTATGAGATGTCTGTTGGTCCTCATGGCTCAGCAGCGAGAATAGACTCCTTTTCCGTGACTTTGCTAGGTCCCAGAAATTGAGGATTTCTGGCTCCTGGTATCAGCGTTCTGACCCGCATCGTTGGACTAGTGTGGCCAAGGGGATCGACCACATCCTCGTTAGCACTCGGTGGAGGATCCTCCAGAACTGCAGGGTGTATCGAAGCGCCGAGTTCTGTGGAACTGATCATAGATTAGTTGTGGCTACTCTTCGGGTCAACTTTAGAACCCCCGTTCACCAAAATAAACACCCTAGAATGTTTTATTTGGACAGATTAATGGAGGACGAGTGTGCCCGGGGGTTTGCCGAGGCTATCTCTGGTCGTCTCACAGCACTCGAAGGTCTGACAGACCCTGTTCTTCTGTGGGATACCTTCAAGCATGAAACACTTGATGCAGCCCAAGAATCCTTTGGTGAACACCCAAGAGCAAGACAGAATTCCATCTCGTAGGAGACATTGAAAGCCACAGATACTTGCCGTGCAACTCGATTGTCAGGGGATCGCAACTTGCACCGTTCTCTGGTGCAACTAGGTCACTGTTGAAAAGGGATAAGGTACAGTTTATCCATAATCTTGCAGAGGAATCATTCTTAGTAAATTACCTTCATCCAGCCTACCAAGCCCTGAGAATGCTGAACTCCAAGCTCTCCTCACAGACGACTGCAGTCCGCTCAGCAAGTGGCCCGATAATCTCAGATCCTGATGAGGTGCGTGTGCAATGGACTGAGTATTTTGAGCAGTTGTATCAAGTTGATCCACCAACAGTTAACATGGATGCGGGTAATGTTGAGATTCCTCTGCCAGACCCACCCATCAGCGAGGATCCACCCTCCCTGACTGAAGTCAGGGGGGCAATCTCCAAGCTGAACAGGTGTTTGTGGCATCCTAGCTGAATTGTTAAAGGCTGGTGGAGAACCTATGGCAAGGGGCTTGCATACTGTCCTGTCTTCTATCTGGCAGACTGGTACCATTCCTCCTGACCTGTTGAGGGGTGTGGTCATTCCTCTCTGGTAGGGGAAAGAGGATCGGTCGGACTGCAGCAATCCCCGAGGCCTTACACTACTCAGTGTACCCGGCAAGGTACTTACACACATCCTACTGAGACGTATAAGAGAC
>NC_061828.1:492025-499525 GCF_019202785.1 Penaeus chinensis | reverse complement strand
CAAAGTGGCAGAGTTAACAACCCCCTTCCCTCTTGGCTTTTCCCTCTCCTTACCACTCTTAACCTAATGTCCTCTTCCCTCCCAATCTCCCTTTTCTCTTTTCCTCCTTTTCTGTCTCTCATTTATTCTGTTTATTCCCTCTATCTTCCCTTCCCTTCCCCATTTCCTTTCCTTCCCTTCTCTTTAACCTCCTCGCCTCCTCCCATCCTTACTCTCCTCCCTTTTCCCTCTTCCCCTTCTTCCCCTCCCTTCCCTGCTCGCTTTCTTTTTCCCCCTCCCTCTCTCCTCTGCACCTTCTTCATTATCTCATAAAAGATTACTGCTTTTGTGCTCTAATTATGTCTCCTTATTTTCTTTTTTGGTATATCTGTATTTTCCTTTGCCATCACTGTTTTCTTAATTATTGTTCTCATCAATATTATTATTGCAGATATTATTTCTATTATTATGATTATTATTGTTATTATCAATATAATTATTATTAATTATTATCATTGTTATTGTTATTATTATTGTTTTATTATAATTATTATCATTAATATCATTATCATTATTATCACTCCTATTATTGTAATTATTATTATTGTCATTACTGTTATTATTATTACTATTGTTATCATTATTATTAATATTACTATTACTGTTGTTATTAATACCATTACCATTGTTATTATCATGATCACCATTTTAATTACTATTATCATGATCACCATTTTAATTACTATTATCATTATTGTTCTTATTATTATCATTATCATTTTCATCGTTGTTGTTCCTGTTATTTTTATTAGTACTGTATTTTTTGTTATTGTTCTTATTACATATTTTTATTACAAATGCTAATATAATTTTATTATTATTATTATCATTATCATTACTAATTATAATACTATTATTATTATCATTATCATTACTAATTATAATACTATTATTATTATCATTATCATTATTGTTTTGTCTTGTGCTTCTTTCTCGCTCACTCTCCGGCAGGATCAGAGCCTCCCATAAGCCCTTCAGCTTTGCTAAAACTTGCACGAGGATTTGCTTTAGCCCTCTAACCCCCCCCCCACCCCCACTTTCCCCACATCCCCACCTCATCATGCATTCCCTCCGCCTTTGCTTCACCCCCTACCCTTGCCACGTCCCCGCCCTCTCCATGCTACCCCACCGCCTCTCCCTCTCAGCCCCCCACTCTCATATCCTTCGCTCTCTTCCACAGCCCTCCCCCCCCCCCCTCACTCCTCCACACGTCCCGATACCCCCACCTCGTCCTCATCACCATAACCCCAACTGTACTAAACCCCTACATTTTCCTCTGTACCCCTCACTACTCCCTGTCACCCTCTTCCCCTTTACGGCTTACCACTCCACCCCATCCCCTTTCACCAACTCGAGCTCAACTTCTCCCATCTGCTCTTTTTATCCTTCTCCTTTTCCTTCTTTTTCTTCTTTATACTGTCATGTTCGTCTACGCGATTCTTATTTAGTTGTCTTTGTTTCATTTCATAGTTTTTAGATTCTCTCTTCGCTTCTCTCGCTCCCCCTTTCTCTCTGTTTAATATCATTATCATCTTTCATAGAATAACTAATATTATTAATTTATCATTATTTCCTAATGTCCTTCCTTTCTTCCTTTTTTCTCGATTTTTTTTTCTCTCCTGATTCTAACTAACCGAGACATCAGGGTCTTAGCTTCATCTCCCAAGTCTATTTTTTTTTCATCTTGGCCCAATTACAACCTCCCTGGCCTGGTACTCTCGCTTAAAAGGCCTAGAAGAGAATTACCACATTAAAATAAAGAAAAAAACAAGGAGAGAAAAAAATTAACATGCTAAATCTCAAAAGAGAAATTCCCTCCTACAAAGGTCAAGGGAGGGTTAGATGTGTGCATATATATGCATGTATCCCTCCTTAAGTTCAAGAATGGGGATTAGGCTTCAGGCAGGAGCGCCGGCCAATTAGCATAAGCTTGGCGAGCCTGTCTTGAGATCGATTGTGAATTTGTATTTTTTCGAAACTGGGATATATATATACATATATATATATATATATATATATATATATATATATATATATATATAAATATATATATATATATATATATATATATATTCATCATCACTATCATGAGGGAGCTAACGCCGGCGTCCACCCTTCGCTTCCACCTACGAGGGTCCCTCATGGCGAGCCGCTAGGCGGGGACCCAGCCCATCTCTAGTTCCACACGACAGGTGTGATCGATCTGTCCATGCCACGACTTTCTCGGTCGTCCCACAGGCCTCCTCCACCCAGGGTTGTCTCGGACAGAGACAACCTGGTGGGCAGGTTCATCCTGCAATATCGAGCCAAGTGGCCTTATAGCCTGGGTTAGCGATCGCGGATTGTGCAAGTAACAGGTCCTGTACCGGTCTCACGGTGCAACCGTTGGTTGGACACATGGTCCCGCCAACTGTCGCCATGATTCGGAGCAAGGATCTGTTACAAAAGGCATCAAGACGCGATTCCAAAGCACAAGATATCGTGCAGCTTTCACTATCATATAGTAAAACTGGCATTATCAGGGCCTTGAAGACACGTGGCTTAGTCCTTCTGCACAGGTATCAGCATCTCCAAATACTCTACTGCCAGGCCAATCTGTCTACTGATGTCATGAACTGCACTACCGAGGTATATAAAGCTCTCTGTAACCTCGATGTTTACACTGCAAGCACGTACCGACTGCACAGGGTCTCCTAGTAGGCCCCAAAAATCCTGGATCTTGGTCTTGGTCCAGGAGACCTCTAGCCCCAGGGGCTTCGCTTCATTGCTAAATACACCAAGAGCCGCCACTAGGGTTTCCAGAGATTCAGATAGAATGGCAACATTATCAGCAAAGTCAAGGTCTGTAACCTTGATATTGCCCAGAGTTGCTCCACAGTGACTTTGGACAGTAGCTTTACTCAGTATCCAATCCATGCATGTGTTGCAAATTGTTGGTGCAAGAACACAGCCTTGCCTAACACCTGAACTAACAGGGAAGAAGCTCGACAGGCCCCCACCACACTTTACAACACTCTCAGTGCCTGTGTACAGGTTTGCTATTAATCCTTTTCGTCTTTTTCTTCTGTTTTTCAAAGTTTCTCGCTTTCGTACTTTCTAGATTCTAATTTGATTGGAATTCCTCTTAGCCTCAGGATCTCTCAGAGTGATACGCGATACACGGTATCAAACGCCTTCTTAAGGTCGATGTTAGTATGCGAGCAGCGCACGTCCGCACTCACGACGGCGCTCTACAATGACACGAAGCGCCAGGATACGGTCTATTGTGGACTTACCAGGAGTGAATCCAGATTGCTCCGACATTTGGTGCCTCAGCAGGTGGTCTCTGTTAAGTCTCAGAGAGATGTGAGCGAGAACCTTGCCCGGTATACTGAGTAGTATAATGCCTCGGTGATTGTTGCAGTCCCACCGATCCCCATATATTATACTTATATATATATATATATATATATATATATATATATATATATATATATATATATATACATATATATATATATATATATATATATATACATATATATATATATATATATATATATATATATATATATATATGTGTGTGTGTGTGTGTGTGTGTGTGTGTGTGTGTGTGTATGTATATATATATATATATATATATATATATATATATATATATATATATATATATATATATACATGTGTGTGTGTGTGTGTGTGTGTGTATGTATATATATATATATATATATATATATATATATATATATATATATATATATATATATACATATATACATATATATATATATACATACATATATTTATGTATATATATATATATATATATATATATATATATATATATACATATATATATATATATATATATATATATACATATATATATATATATATATATATATATATATATATATATACATACATATATATATATATATATGTATATATATATATATATATATATATAAAATATGTATGTATTTATGCATATATATAATATATATATATATATATATATATATATATATATATATATATATATATATATATATATATATATTCAAGTTAAAAATTCTCGGTCTGTGAATTGTTTGAAGAATGGTTTCTTCTTGAATAATGATTCTTGTTCTTGCTCTAATGTGAATTAGGGCTATCACAGGGGCAGCATTTTCGTTGCTTTCGGTAACCTTATCAATTATCATCATCATAAGGATTTCAGTAGAAGGTTAGGTTAATAATTGAGGATGATAATAACTTTGCTTGTAGTAATCATGATAAAAACAGCAAAGATGGTAGTAACAGGAAAAGCAATAGTCATAATAATGAGACTACAAATTACAGTAACAAATGGTAAGGATGATTACTGGGTTGCTTCTTCGAGTGTTCACAAATGAGATTTCATCTTCATTACTCTTTCATTGCATTTCTGGTTTTAAAGTAGATAATAATGATAGTGAAAATATTAATAGTGGCAATGTACTAGTACTTATAATAGTAAAAATAACAATAATGATAATAATTTCAGTTATGGTAGTAATAGTGTTGACAATGATGGCGAGGATACTGATCATGTAAATGAGAATAGAAAAAGTGAAAAAATGGTCATTGGAGGGAGGATCAAGAAAGGGTGGGAAAAAAAAGCTGATATAGATAGGTAGATGGAGGGACAGAGAGAGAGAGAGAGAGAGAGAGAGCGAGACATGGAAATGTAAGATATGACAATGGATAATATGAGGAAAGATGGAAAAATGAGACAAAAAGGGGTAAAAAAGCAAGATGAAGCGAAGAAGAATGATAACAGAGAAAGAGGATATGAGAAAGAAGAGGAGCCGAAGGAAAAAATAATAAAAATATGAAGGAGAAAAAGGAAAAACTGAGAGAAGGAAACGAAGATAAAGGTGAGAGAATGAGAAGAAAAGAACAGAATACTCATAAATCCAGTTTATCTTGCTCATCCATTGCACTTATATATGTTTCCCGCAGTTTCTCCCACGTGGTCCCGGGAATACATCTGTCATCAGGCGGCGGGAGGAGTAAATCTTCACATTACTTCATCTTCATTGTGGTGGCTGAGAGGTTGGGGAGGGGTAGGGAAGTCCGAGGTGGGGGAATGCGAAGAGAAAGAGAGAGAGGGAAAGGAGGATGGGCAAGGGAGAAGGGGAGAGGGTAGACGGAAGCTGGGTGAGGTTACCGATAAGAGGGGAGGAGGAAGAAGAGGGGGAAGTGGGGAAAAGATAGAAGAGGGGAGAGGAGGGTTTGGATATATAGGAGCGAGACAAGAGAGGGGGGGGGGGGGATTTAGCGTGGAAAGAGTGGGAGAAAAAGAGAGATACGGGATTTAGATTAGATGGTTTGCAAGGGAGTCTAACGGAGAGGTGAGGGAGGTGGAGACGGGAAGGGAAGAATGGATGAAGGGAAAAAAGAAGAGTAGATAGGAGAAAAGGAGAATATGAGAAGAGGAAAGGGCAAAGGGGATATGAAAGAAGGGAGAAGTAGGAAGGAGGTAGAAGAAAAAGAAATGAGAGCTTGAAGCAAAATGGAGAGGGAATTCAGGGGCAAAGGAAGTAAAGGAGGAGGAGAGCAGAAGAGGGGAATCCTTTAGTCTACCTTCAGTCCATCTGCCTCGACACTGTCTCAGCCGTATCCTGAACATGGCCTGTGGCTTCATTGTTTTTCTTTTAATCCTTCTGAGTTTCAGTATTCAAATCTGCTCCAGTCTATTTCTTATCGTCTTTATTATATCAGTAGCTACTTGTTGTATGTTAATTATTTTTTACACACACACACACACACACACAGACACACACACACACACAAACACACACACACACACACGCACACACACACACACACATACAGTATATACATACATACAGTATATTTATGCTTCTGGCCCGATGGAGGTATGTCTCAAATGAGTGATCAGATTTCCTACAACTGGATCGTTCAGAGAGCTTTTCACTGTTCATTAACCACGCGGACTGGGTTTCTTCTTATGTGATTTCGCATGTTACCTTTCGTCCTCATTTATATTCTAATAATTTCATTCACATACATCAAAAGTCAACATGAGTCACTCTGGATGACTGAATACACCTTCTGCCCGTTTGCTAAGAACGTCGCCACGTCCTAGATTACTTTAGACAGTATCCTTGAATGAGACCAGAATACAACTGGATCTCCTTGTATTTTCAAATTTTCCAAATAGAAGTGCCTTGACAGTCTTGAATTCGGGCAACATCACCCATGCATCGCACTATAGTTCTGTTGAAGACAATTTATATAAGTCTATTCGTTGTCCTATTTATCACTTAAACTCTTATTTCGCTTTTACTAACAAGGTGGTTCTCTCACGGGATTTCATTCAAGTGCGTGTATGCATGCACGAGTTATCTGTTATGGAAATAAACTAACACTAAATAATTAATAGGTATAGAGAGCATCCTTTCCCTTCAGAGCTTCGACAAAGCTTTATATTCCATTTTAAATTTATCGAAGCGAAGCCTCTTTCCGATTTTACAAGCAGAGGGGCAATCGGATTTTATTTCGAAATATTGAAAGGGCACAAAAATATGCCTGTTCCATTATGCGATCGTTTGGGCGCAAAGAAATGAATTCTATTGTCTCGTGTAATCAGTGTACACTGATAGTGTAACTGAGCCTCCATTTTCGCAGTTATTGTATTCGGATAATGAATGAAATTGTGATCGAAACGCGGTGCGTTGGGGGGCCGTGCATGCGGAAGGCGATGAGAGTATGTATGTGTGGATGTGTGTATGCTTAGTTATCATACAATTTAAGGAAAGAGAGAGAGAGAGAGAGAGAGAGAGAGCGCGAGAGAGAGAGAGAGAGAGAGAGAGAGAGAGAGAAACAGAGAAGCTTAGGAAAGAGTAAAGGGAGACTAAGACACAAAAAAAGAGCAAAAATATACTCTCAAACGAAAAATAAAAGCCAAAAAAAAAAGAATAGAAAAATGTCCAGCTTCGGCCACGACCCCCTTATACTGACACCACCCAATCACCACGCAGAGAGCTAATCACCCCCCCCCCCCCTCCGCCCCACACACCCCAAAACCGACTCCGGCAACCCAACC
Source organism: Penaeus chinensis (assembly GCF_019202785.1). Lineage (NCBI taxonomy): Eukaryota > Metazoa > Arthropoda > Malacostraca > Decapoda > Penaeidae > Penaeus > Penaeus chinensis. Next base: position 492,411 of record NC_061828.1, on the reverse strand, counting down.
TCCTTCCTGTCTTCACACGTGGCAGACGAAGGTCATCCTCGCTCTGCCAAATTTCCACATGATCGAATCCTTAATCATAGCCTCGGATTTTCCATCAATTCCAAACTGGATTTCCAGGTCCTATAACGAAGACGATAATGATGTACACCGTTGAATGGGAGGCTGTGAAGGAGGCTCTCTCCCGCGCTCCACTCATTAATTTCCTTTCTCTCTGCTTGGCCTATTGATTTTCTTTTCGTTTTACGTCCTTTTTATCTCTTTTTGTCTTTCTTCTTTTCTTTTCTTTTAGTTTCTTTTACTTTCTTCTTTCTCCATCTTTTCATTGTTTTCGTTTTCCTTTACTTTCTGCTGCATTTTCCTTTTCGTCTTTTTCTTCTGTTTTTCAA
>NC_061828.1:434525-442025 GCF_019202785.1 Penaeus chinensis | reverse complement strand
AAACGTGGGATAAGCAGGAGAGAATGGAATGGAACTGAGGTGGATGGAGGTGTGTAGCGAAGATCAAGTTGCAAGAACTTCTATTCTCCACCATATCGTGGTCTAAAGTGTAGTGCTTATAGTACATATAGTGTGTAGAGCAGACACTCTAGCACTCTTGTAAAGTGTGGTCTATATTATGTCATCTGCAGTACGATCCGCGTTACCCAACATAGCTTCTTCCGCCCGTTTATGCAGTGGAAATGGGTGGGCGTGATGTACGTGCTGATGATTTCAAAATTACAAGTTTTAAGATTAGAATGCGCAGAATTATAATTTTGGGAGGATTATGGAAGCCGACGTGCGTGTAGATATGAAGGTTATTTTAGTGAAGAATAGGCGTTATGTGGTATCACATTGAATTAATCACAATTAAAAACAAAAGCTGTAAGACTAGTTTGTTGATGAAAATGACAAGCTAACTGAATAACGCGTCGATATAACAAATAGATTATTACCGAATACGTCAAGGACTCTTCACAGGAACTCAGTTAAACATACTAAGACAAAGGAAAAGAGTGAAGAGACATACCTGACTGTTAAACGAAATGCACACAACGGTATCAGATAGTTCGTTTCACTATTGAGGTAACATTTGCTCTATTAGGTTGCAATAATGTTTGGGGAAAAAATACCAGAAAATATGCTAGAATATGGCACTTGAATTATACATTTCAACCAAATTGCAAGACGAAGAAGAATAACCCCATATCTAAAGTACAGCCACACCGAAAAATTCGCGAAGTAACAAAATATTAACGAAGTCAAGAATATCTTCTCAACTTGTCTAACGCGCAGCCACTACCTTGGGTGTAGTTTATTCTCAAAGTACATACATAGTAAGAGACACATTCTTGGCACCCTGACCTCACAGTGATGCATAGACCGCGCTGTGCAAAGCATCACGTCAGGAGATAAAAGATATATGCGCTTGTTTTTATGGCACTTGGGGAAGAGTTATGCCGGCTGGGGCATGGCTTTTGACACGCACTCTAATGGCGTATTCGGGGAACTATTCACCCTCGCTGGCGGCGGACTTTTTCATTCTGGAGGGAGCCTCTTCTTCTTCTTTGTCCTTCTCCTCTTTCTTCTTTCTTCTTCTTCTTCTTCTTTTTCTCCTCCTTCTTCTATTTCTTCTTCTTTGCCTTTGTTCCTCTTCTTCATTTGCCCTTCTCCTTCTTTCTTCTTCTTCACAGCATCGTTTGCCCTTCTTCTACCACATAATATTAGAAACATTTGTAACCTGAATACATTTAAAATTAAAATAAAGGAACATCTAAACCAACAATAACATCAGTTATCTATATATGAGAACAAGCACAATTTAAATTTACTACCATCAAATTTATGCATATCGTATATTCATATTCGTACAGTAAAATGCATTTCTATATATTAAGAATAATCTGTCTGTCTGTCTCTCTGTCTCTTTCTCTGTCTCTCTATGTCTATTTCTCTGTCTCTCTCTGCCTCTGTCTCTTTCTCTATCTCTTTTTTTTGTCTCTCTATATCTATTTTTCTGTCTCTCGCTGCCTCTGTCTCTTTCTATGTCTGTATTTGTCATTGTCTCCCTCTGTCTCTATTTCTCTCTGTCTTTGTCATTGTCTCCCTCTGTTTGTCTCTGTTTCTCTCTGTCTGTCTCTATTTCTCTCTGTATGTCTCCCTCTCTCTCTCTCTCTCTCTCTCTCTCTCTCTCTCTCTCTCTCTCTCTCTCTCTCTCTCTCTCTCTCTCTCTCTCTCTCTCTCTCTCTCTCGTGAGGCATAGTAATTTCTTTGCTTATTTTCAATGCAGTGCGGCTGACATATATTTAATTAAAAAATATGAAATAGTACATATATAACAGCAGCAGCAACTGCACCAAGAACAAGATTAAGAATAAAAGTAACAATCTTGATAATGGTGATAAAGTTAATGATAGTCATGATGATCATGATGACAATATTAATAATAATGATGATAGTATTATCTCCCCCCCCCCCAATCCTTTGCCCGTTGTTGTCGTGGGGGGGGGGGGGGGGGGCTTAGGAGACGGAGACTGAGACCCAATGATGGGGAACTCCTCAACCTTGGGACTCAGCCATCGACTCAACTATTTTTACATGGTCTTTTTTGCCACTCATACATTTCGTTTCAGTTTCTTCGCCAATCCCTTCTACTATCCACCTCCTCAGGTGTGAGAGCCGTGCTGAAAGGATGAAAGGCCGACTTTGTGTCAGTCCTGAACGGCCTGAGGGAACCATAGGCAAGGTATTCCCCTGCCATACCTGGCCCTTACCCCTCAAGGGGACCCGACCCTAAGGGGTGGACTGTTTTTTGTTTTTTTTTCCAACATACTCCAGGCTTATCATGGCCAATAATGAAGACGTAACCCCACTTTTAGGGGCAATGAGGCTTGCCCCTTTATCAAATATCCCCAATCCCGGCTCTCCTTTGACCACGGCTCCGAACACTGCAACAACTACCCCCTCATCAATGCATACTAGTACAGTATCAACCCTAATCAACAACCAACCCTCAAGAGACATTTCTACTCTCCCAACATGCTCAACTTCAACACCTTTACTCCCACAACCTTCTTCATCAACCACCCCATCTCCCCTTATTACTACCTTACAACCTTATTGCCCACCTCCCCATAACAGTACCCCCCTCAACACTACTCCCTCCTCCACACGTCCCCGCACTTCTACTACCCCCACCTCTACAAGAATCCTAAATACTCTATTTAGCCCAGCCAAATGGGACCGATTTTTCGTGATCCCTCCCACAGCTCTCTACTCTAAAAACACCCTCCTCTTCCAGCAATGCCTCCAAAAACAAGTAGGCAAAGTCTGTTTCCGTAGCCGACCCGACTACTCCTGTCTCGTCACAGTAACAACTGAAAACCAAGCTATAGCATTAACAAAACTAACTGATCTATGTGGTAATCCCATCCCTACAGAACCTCATCCAACCCTCAATACTTGCACTGGAACTGTCTCTATCTCCTCAACAGATTGCCCATTCCATGACAAAGAATGGTCAGATTGTGGAGAGGACTTACTCGCTTGTCTCACAGACTATGATGCAACATATGTACAATGCTACTCCATTTCTCCCAGAGGAAATTGTAAGAAATCCATCAACATTGCGAAAATTACTTTCCATAGACATAACCTTACATGGGGAATCCCTACCTGTCCGACCATATCAACCTCCTCCTCGTCAGTGCCACAATTGTTGCCGTTTAGGACACCCAACCAAACACTGTCATTCCACAGCCAGATGCCCGCTATGTGCCCAACCTGGCCATACTCGATCAAACTGCTCTGCACAATCACGCACATGTGCAAACTGTGGCAGCCCCCATAATGTATTTTATATTGGCTGCCCCACCTACAAATTTGAGTCTGAGGTAGCAACTCTCAGATTCAAACTTGGACTCACTCCACGTGAAGCCAGACAGGAAGCACGTCGACGAGGTTTTTCTCTTACCCCCTACTCCAGTAATGTCGCTCACTCTGCCAACCCCCCTACATCCCAGGCTCCTACACCCTCTCCTAAACCCAACCCCCCTCCATCTAACTTCCCCTCTTCTACCTCCTACCTTCCCCAGTCAAATTCTTTTGCCATCCTAAACCCAGACACTCCAATCTCTACCCAATCAAATTCTTTAGCCATCCTAAATCCAGACACTCCAATCTCTAATACAGGCCCAACACCTTCCCCTCTCCCTCCCCGCACTATCCGCAGCAGACAGAATAAACGTTCCACCTCCTCTTTCCCTACTTCACAATCACCTCCACCTTCCTTTGCCCCTTTTTTTTCAGACACCAGACTTCTCTTCCCCTCCCTCACAAGAAAACCTTTATCTCACAAAACTCCCCAACCAACCCCATTACAGAAACTCTTGAAGATATCCAGAACTACATAATAAAGTCCCAAACTGATTCTCTTCCACCTTCAAATCCTACAATTCCCGCTCCCTCCACACTCAAAGTGACTGCCGATATCCATCGTCCTCCTACTCATATTCTCCCTACACCCAATCCTCCTACCCCATCCCAACAAAAGCCATCCCCCCCAACTCCACCCCCACCCATATTAACCCTCCCACCATCCCCTTTATTCCTTCCACTCCCTCCTGGATACACACGTGAATCTCTCATGTCACAAGTACCCTATTCCCCAGACCCTCTACCTCCCAACACCCCTCCTGATACAATACCACCTCCCCAACCTCATTCTTTATCCCACCCTCTAGCACCTTCCCCTTCAAATTCTCCAACACGTACTACAATCGTTATCGCTAAATCAAAGAAAGTATAACTATCCTTCATTGGAACATTCGCGGTTTCCGCTCTCACAGACCTGACCTCCGACTTATCCTCTCCTCTTATAACCCATCCATTATATGCCTTCAAAAAACTTTTCTTACACATTCTCCAATACCAATCACCAATTACCATTTTGTTTCTTCCCCACACTCCCTTTATGTCTCGTCCATATTTATCAACCAGAAAACACCTTATGTCATACCTCCCTTTCAAACCACTGTCCCTTGTACAGTTATTTGTATCTTTCTTCGCCGCTGGATCACAGTGATTTCAGTCTACTTCTCCCCTTCCCACCCCATTAACTTTGTCGCTTATGAAAAACCTAATTTCCCAACTTCAATCACCTTTCCTCATAGTAGGTGATTTTAACTGCCGCCACACTCTTTGGGGTGATTCTATCACCAACACCCGTGGCCGAGCTTTAGAGCGCTTCCTCTGCATAGCTGATCTTATTATTCTAAATACAGATCACCCAACACACTTTGATACATGCACGCAGTCTTTTTCATGCAATGACCTCTCTCTATGCTCCCCTTCTCTTCATTTAGATTTCCTCTGGTCAGTTCTAGACAACTTTCCCTATAGTGACCACTTTTCAGTTCTCCTTTCTCCAACTTCATAAGTACCACTTCCTAACTCCCCACGGTGGTGCTTTGATAGAGCTGACTGGCATACTTTCACTTCACTCTCTACTATTCATACCCCTCCATCTTCCCTCTCATCCGTATCAGAAATACAATTTTTCATAACTACAGTCCTAAGAGCTGCCCATACAGCTATCCCTCGAACCTCAAGACCCTATACCTCCAAATGTGTGCCATGGTGGAATTCTGATTGCACTAAAGCACTCTGTGTAAAACGTGCAGCCTGGAACAGTTACCGCTACAAACGAGGTACCCTTCATCAACTATCAGCTCTTATCTCCTTTAAAAGAGCATCTGCCTGTTTTCGTCGTACAATCTGAAATAGTAAAACAAATAGCTGGCGAAATTATGTTTCCTCAATGACATCCTCTACATCTATCTCAAATGTTTGGCGCCGGATCCATAAACTATCAGGCAAACATCCCCCCATCTAGCCCCCGTCCTCCATATTCGAGATACCCTCATCTCTGATCCTCCCGAAGTCGCTAATGAACTGGGTGATTATTTCAGCCAGGTCACTAGTGGCTCTCACCTTTCTCCACACTTCTCTTCTATTAAAATCATCAGGGAACGTACCCCCATTATCTTCACCCTATCCTCTTCTTAGTCATATAACGCTCCCTTTTCTTCCTCCAAACTCAGTGCTGCCCTAAAATCGTGCCATAACACTCGTGAAGGCCCTGACGGTATTCACTACCGTATGCTCCGACAACTCCCATCTTTCTCATTATCCTTCCTATTAACAACTTACAACCACATATAGTGTGCTTAGTACCACCTTATTCCTTCTTGCTGTAAATTACATTGCCTCAGTTCTACCACCAGGAGCCCGGTCATCACTATATGTTGATGATTTAACCATCTATGCCTCTGGCACATCCATACCAAATCTCTACCAATTTCTTCAATCTGCAATATCATCAGTTTCCTCCTGGGCCACAAACCATGGCTTCCGCTTTTCTACCTCCAAATCTTTCTCCATCCTTTTCTCTCACACACGTGTAGGTCCTCTACCTTCACTCTTCTTATATGACACTCCACTCCAACACCGTTCTTCTGGTAAATTCCTAGGCATCATTTTTAACTCCAAACTATCCTGGCGAGACCATATTCTTTACATCAAAGAAAAAGCTCGTCGCCGTCTCCGAATCTTACAAACCCTATCCCATTTATCCTGGGGCTTCATCTTTATGTCACCTTGATCCTCTCCACTCTTGATTATGGATGCCATATCTACTCCTCTGCCTCAACTTCTCTCCTTGCTCATCTTGATACAATCCATCTCTGTGGTCTTCGCTTAGCCCTAGGTGCCTTCCGCTCCTCTCCAGTTGAGAGCCTGTACACTGAATCAGGCATACCATATCTCTCTCGACACCATGCCCTTCTCTCTCTCCGATGTTATGCTGGATTCCACCAACTTCCCCTCACTAAACTAACTATCCCACGATCCCTACTTCCTACCTTTGCTTCTTCTCTACGTTTACCTACTCCTTTCTCCACTCGCATGGATACCCTCCTCTCCCATTCCCCTCTTCCCCATCTCCGACCCCTCCCGTTCTCTGTCCATTCAGTCCCTCCATGGCTTATACCTTGCTCCCATATTTACTCCTCTGTCTACCTTGACCCACCAAATATTCCTCCTACTGTCCTTCTCACCCATTTCCTTGCCCATGCCTCCACTCATTCCTCCAGTATTCCTGTCTACACTGACGGCTCCAAAACCACCTCCGGTTCTGGTTTTGCAGTAATCTTCCCAACTCGTACTTTCAAATACCCCCTACCTCCTGAATCCAGTGTCCTTCCTATAGAACTGTATGCACTCATTTTTGCCTTAAAACACATATACTCACTCCCCTCTTCCTCTTATACAATTTTTACTGACTCCCGTAACTCATTAACTCTATAAAGTCAATACACACGACCAACCCCCTTGTTTGTAAGATCCAGAACTGGTTGTTCTACCTGTCCACAAGTCATAAAACAATCAATTTTTGCTGGGTACCCAGCCATATTGGAACCCCCGGCAATGAACAGGCAGATACTCTAGCACGCTACGCTGCTATATCCACATCAAACCAACCACGTTTTTCACATACCCAGTCACGGATTATTACCCACACTTTAAGACCTTCTTGTATAATCGATGGCATTTTTTTTGGTCAAGTCTCCACACTAATAAATTACATACTGTAAAACTGTCAATCTCCTCCTGGTCAGCTACATTCCATCGGAACAGACGTTAGGAGATGGCTCTCGCCTGCTTACGCATTGGCCACACCCGTCTAACACACTCCTATCTGATGTCACAATCCGATCCATCCCTATGCCCCTTATGTAATGTTCCTCTTTCAGGCCCACATATTCTATTGACATGTCCAAGTTTTGAAGCAGCCCGTACCTTTACTTTTTTCCCACCTATCCTCCCTACATAGACATCCCAACTTATCAGACATCCTTACAGAATCTCACACTTTTTTGCTTTGACAACCTGTTTTCCTTC
>NC_061828.1:417025-419525 GCF_019202785.1 Penaeus chinensis | reverse complement strand
TATATATATATCTATATAAAAATATATAATATATATATATATATATATATAAAATATATTATATAAATATTATATGTAATAAATATAATATATATAAATATATATATACAATAAATAAAAATAAATAGTTGGTGTGTGTGATAGTATGTAGAGAGTAATAGATAAACAAAATCTCAAACAAAACACACACAAACCACACCACCACATCCCCAACAACACTAAAAAAAACTTTCACACACCCACACTCCACACCAACAACCCCACACACCTCCACACCTCCCCAACACTACACACACAACAACACACAAACCACACCACACAAACTCCCCAAACACACACCACCCCCACACACCCCTACACACACACACACAACACACCACTCCCCACACACACACACACACACTCACCACACACCAAAACCCACACAACAACACACCCACCCACACACACTTCACACACACACTCACACACACAAAACACACACACCACAACACAGACACCCCAAACACCCACTCCCTCTCACCCACCCACCTACCCACCACAAACCCACACACCAAACCACACACACTTACACACACACCTACACTCACACACAAACACAACAACAACCACACACACAAACCCACACACCACCACCCACACACACAAAACACACCACACACACTCACACACACCCACACACCACACCCCACACACACAACACACACAACCAAACACAACACACACACCCACACACAACCCACTCCCCCCCCATCACACCACCCCACCAGCCCCCACACCACACACACACACAACACACACCCCACACACACTAACACACACCACCAACACACACACCCACACACACACAAACTCACACACTCACACTACACCCACACACACACAAACAAACATCCAACCACACACACCCCAACACACACACACACACACCACACACACACACACACACACACACCAACACACACCCCACCACACTCACACCCACACCATACACACCCCCAAACACAGAACACCCCCACCACACACACCCCCCACACACAACACACACACACACACACACACAAACACCCCCCACACACACACACACACACCCACACCCCCCACACCACACACACTACACCCCCAACCCCACCCAACAAACACTAACACAAACACCCCCACACACACCCTCACAACACCCCACACCCAAAAACACACACACTAACACACCCCACAAAAACACACACACACCCACAAAAACACCCCAAACACACACACCACACCCCAAACACCCCACACCCCCAACCCCAGTATATATATAACCACACACACCACACACCCACACCCACACACACACCCACCCACACACAACACAACACACCCACACACACACACCACTCACCCACAACACACACACGACAAACCCCCCCTCACACACTACACACACACACACCACACAGCCCACTCACCTCACCCCACACACACACACACACCCCCACACACACACACACAACACCCACACACACACACACACACACACCACACACACACACACTCCACAAACCCACACACACCCAGACCACACACAAAACACACACACCACTCACAACACCACACCACACACCCAAACACACCCCCCAACACACACACACACAAAACCACAACACACAACACACACACCACACACACAACCACCCCACCCACACCCACCCCACACACACCCACACAAACCAACACACACCCACACACAACACCCCCACACCCCCACACACACACACACACACACACCTCCAACACACACACACTCAACACACCAACACACCCACACCCACCCATACACACACACCACACACACAAAACCACACCACACAACACACACACCACACACACACAACTACAAAACACCCCCAAAACACACACACTCCACACACACACACCCACACCCACACACACAAACACCAATCCACACACACAACACACACTAACACAATCACACCCACAAAAACACACAAAACACACACCACAACCCCCACACACACACACACACACACACCACACACACACCTACACAACACCCACACAAAACACACATACACACAGACACCCACCACCACACACACACACACACACACACACACACACACACACACCCAACCACGACCCCACCCACACACCACACCCACTCCCACACACACACAACACACCAAACCACACACACAAAACACACACACACACAAAACCAACACCACACACACACTCACACACACACCCACACACCACACCACCCCCACACACACACACACAACACACCACACCACCCACCACACACACCACACACACCACACACACACACAAACACACAAAAACACACACACCCACACACCACCCCCCCACACATACCCACCTCACACACACACACACACCACCACACACCAAACACCCCAACACACCCCCACACACACACCCACACACACCACATACAATACATGACAAACAACACACCCCACACCCACCCCACACC
>NC_061828.1:369525-379525 GCF_019202785.1 Penaeus chinensis | reverse complement strand
GAGAACTGGGCAGGGTCATGAGGCCAGAGAGCGAAGACGTCGTCGACATACCTCAGCCATACCGTCGGACGAAGGGAGAGGGAAGGGAGAAGTTCGGACTCGAAGAATTCCATAAACAGGTTAGCCAAGACCGGAGAGAGGGGAGAGCCCATGGCCACGCCGAAGGTCTGGGAGTAGAAGCTACCCTCAAAGGAGAAGGAATTCGACTCCACACACAGACGAATCAGCTGGAGGAAGACGTCGGTGGGCAGAGGGAGACGAGGATCCTCAGAGGGGAGCTTCCTCTCAAGGAAAGCAAGGACGTCATCCAGCGGGACCTTGGTGAACAAGGAGTCTACATCCAAGCTCATCATGGTCGCCGGCGGGACTCCACGGACACGGGAGATGAAGTCCTGAGAGTGGCGGAGGTGAGCAGGAGAGAAGGTGCCGAGAAGGGGAGTGAGGGACTTCGCCAGCCAAGCTGCCAGTGGGTGCGTCACAGATCCCCGGGAAGAGATGATGGGGCGCAAAGGCACGGCTGGCTTATGGGTTTTAGGAAGCCCATAGAAGTGAGGGAGGCGAGGATTGATGACCCTGAACCTCTGGTAGAGGTTCGCCTCCGGGAAACGAGCTGCTATCGCTCTCAGGCGACGGTGGAAAGTAGCAGCAATACGTTCCCGGGGGTCACTGGTCAGGGGGGCATAGGTGGAGGCGTCGTCCAACAGGTCACGGGCCTTCTGCAGGTAGGAGGCACGGTCGAGGACCACCACCGAGTTGCCCTTGTCAGAGGGCAAAATGGTGACCTCCTCCTTGCGCAAGCTTTGAAGGGCCTCGCGGTAACGCCTGGGAATGGAAGAATTAGGATGGAGGAGAGATTCGAGGGCCGGGATGAAAGCACCACGAAGGAGAGAGACATCAGGCAAGGAGTTTCTATGGGAAGAGATGAAGCGGTCGAAGGATGAAATAATGTCGATGGAGGTAAGGGGGTGAGGGCGGAGGGCAAAGGAAAGACCGAAGCCAAGGAGTTGTTGCTGGTGGGCGGTCAAGGACAGGGAAGATAGGTTGGTGACAGCGTCGGTGAGGGAGAAGCGGGACCAGGGACTGCGGGCGGTGAGACTGGAGAGTTTGCGGGAGAGAGAGCGGCCATGGTAGGTGGAGAGGGACCGGGAAGAATCGTGGGCAATATCGGCAAAGAGCTGGAAAACTTCTCCCTTCCCTCTCCCTTCGTCCGACGGTATGGCTGAGGTATGTCGACGACGTCTTCGCTCTCTGGCCTCATGACCCTGCCCAGTTCTCGGACTTCCTGACCCAGCTGAACTCCCTCTCCCCTTCCATCCGTTTCAAGGTGGAATGGGAGGCTGACAGCAAGCTCCCCTTCTTGGACACCTTGGTACATCGCTCTGCTGACCATTTTTCTTTCTCCATATACAGGAAGCCCATGCATAGTGGTATGTACATACACTTCTTCTCTTACCATCCCCTCCATGTAAAGAGAGGTGTTGCCACTTCGCTGTTCCTCCGCGCCCTCCGTATCTGTGACCCCCAATACCTGGATGGAGAGATCGACTTCCTGCGTCGTTCATTCTCCAAACTGGGCTATCCTCGTCATGTTCTCGACGCCGCGTTATCCAGGACACGGCGTACTTTCTACCACGACTCCCCCCCTACAGAGACTCCTCGGCTGCCCGTCCTCAGCCTGCCCTACACTGAGGAGATTTACTCTCTCCGCCGCCCTCTTCACACTCTCAACTGCAGGCTGATCTTTCGCCAGGTGAATACTCTCCGCCGTAACCTGGTCCACACCAGCCCACCCTCTTCCGCGAAGGTGGGCACCTATGCTATTCCTTGTACCTCCTGTGACAAACAGTACTTTGGCGAGACGGGCGCCAGTCTCACTAAGCGCCTGTCTCAACATAAGTACGCTGTTTCCAGGGGGCACAACAACAACGCTCTCTTCTGCCATCAGTGGGATACAGGCCATCTGATGGACTGGTCAGCGGCGCGAATTATCTTTCCTTCCGCTGACGTCCACGCCCGCAGATTGGTGGAATCTTCCCTAATTAAGCTGCTTCCCAATTTCAACCTGAACAGCGGCTTTTCTCCTGCTGACAGTCTCCTCGCTTCCCACATCCTTCGCCTTCTCCCGTATGCTGGCCACCCTTCACACAGTCCGCCCGACCCTCCCGACCTGACCTGCCCGACCTGATCTGACCTCCCTTCGTTTCCGTTCGTCTGTCCTCACCTGCCCCGTGTCTCCGCGTTGCCTTTCCTCTCTCTGTCTTATACCCCCTCCTCTTCCTTGCCTCCCCAGACCTGAAGATGGAATCCAGGTGGATTCCGAAACTGTAGTCTCTCTTTTTCAATTAAATCCAGTTTTACAGTGTGGGTTTTTATACCATATATATGTATATATATATATATATATATATATATATATATATATATATATATATATATATATATATATATATATATGTATGTATATAACAGTGAGTGAAATATAAATAGAAGCCAAAATACTGCCAGTGTTCGAGTAGACAGGGAGAGTAATATAGAGCCAAGAAAAAAAAATCATATTAGTAATGGACACCCGGAAGAGAAACAAATACATATCTTCCCCAGGAATTCGTTTTAAAATGTGAGACTTTGAACCTGACTCTAAATAAGGTAGTGTATTTTATTGAAATATATTGGGAAACTTCCCGATACGGCCAAGATTCCCAGACCGAGAATTATTTACATATTCTTAAAGTTTCCACACTAAAGATTTCCTGGAATCTGGCTAGTTTTAGTACTTTATTGTGCTGTCGTCTTTGCCATTCGCTCATGGTCTCAGTTTGATCATTCGAAACCCGTAATTGTATTAACGTTTTTGTGCATTACTTTTTGTTCCAATGTGAATGAGAGGAAAAGTGAATAATCTAAGCGGAATACAATCTTTGTAAAGTAATACTTACTGGAAATGAAATTGGTGTGAGATATTTAGTATACTTTACTTACATTCTCTCTGTCTATCTAAATATTTATCTAACTCTCTCTCTCTCTCTCTCTCTGTCTCTCTCAGTCTCTGTCTCTCTCTGTCTCTCTCTCTCTCTCTCTCTCTACACACGCGCACACACATACACACACACACACACACACATATACATACATATATATATATATATATATATATATATATATATATATATATATATATATATATATATATATATATATACGTATATATATGTACCTATATATATATATATATATATATATATATATATATATATATATATATATATATGTATATGTATATATATGTACATACGTGTGTGTGTGTATATATATGTACCTATATATATATATATATATATATATATATATATATATATATATATATATATATATATATGTATATGTATATATATGTACATACGTGTGTGTGTGTATATATATGTACCTATATATATATATATATATATATATATATATATATATATATATATATATATATATATATATATATATATATGTATATATATATATATTTTTTTTGTGTGTGTGTGTACATATATATATATATATATATATATATATATATATATATATATATATATATATATATATATATATATGTATATATATATATATATATGTATATATATATATATATATATATATATATATATATATATATATATATATATATATATGAAAAGAGAAGACACACTACCGTGTTGATATTATGGTATAAAAACCCTAGTTTTACATTGTGGGATTTCATACCATATATATCGAAACCCGTAATTGTATTAACGTTTTTGTGCATTACTTTTTGTTCCAATATGAATGAGAGGAAAAGTGAATAATCTAAGCGGAATACAATCTTTGTAAAGTAATACTTACTGGAAATGAAATTGGTGTGAGATATTTAGTATACTTTACTTACATTCTCTCTGTCTATCTAAATATCTATCTAACTCTCTCTCTCTCTCTCTCTCTCTCTCTCTCTCTCTCTCTCTCTGTCTCTCTCAGTCTCTGTCTCTCTCTGTCTCTCTCTCTCTCTCTCTCTACACACGCGCACACACATACACACACACACACACACATATACATATATATATATATATATATATATATATATATATATATATATATATATATATATATATATACGTATATATATGTACCTATATATATATATATATATATATATATATATATATATATATATATATATATATATATATGTATATGTATATATATGTACATACGTGTGTGTGTGTATATATATGTACCTATATATATATATATATATATATATATATATATATATATATATATATATATATATATATATATATATGTATATGTATATATATGTACATACATGTGTGTGTATATATATATGTACCTATATATATATATATATATATATATATATATATATATATATATATATATATATGTATATATATATATATTTTTTTTTTGTGTGTGTGTACATATATATATATATATATATATATATATATATATATATATATATATATATATATATATATATATATATATATATATGAAAAGAGAAGACACACTACCGTGTTGATATTATGGTATAAAAACCCTAGTTTTACATTGTGGGATTTCATACCATATATATATATATATATATATATATATATATATATATATATATATATATATGTTTATATATATGTATATATACATATATATATATATATATATATATATATATATATATATATATATATCGATATCATCGAAAAGCGTCTACTTCTCACCCTTTCCTCCTCCTGCCCTCCGCCTCCCCCCACCCCCTTTCAGCCCCTGAGACGCCCCTGAATGGAGCCAAGACCTGGGATGCTGCTCTTTCATCTCTCTCTCACTGGAGATGAAAGCCTCTGTGTGTAGCCTTCCCTTTCCCCTCCCCTTCTCTCACTCTATCTCTCTTTGCCCTAAGCTTCTTCCTTCCTACTTATCTCCTTTCACTCCCTTTCCTCCCTTAAATTATCTTCTTCATCTCTTTTTCCCCTTTTGCTAAATCGCTTCCCTACTTCCTTTCCCCTTCTCCCTTTATCTTTATCTTCCTTTCCTCTTCATATCCTCCTCCTTTCCCTTTTTATGCCTCCTTTTCCTTTTAATCCCCCTTTATATATTGCTTCCTTTCTTTTTCTTCTTTGCCCACTTTCCGCCCTAACTTCCTTGGCCCTTCCGTCCCCTCATCTCCCTCCTTTCCCCGGCCTCTTATTCCCCTCTCCTCTATCCTTTCACTCTCCTCCCCTCACCCTCCCTTTATTCACTCCTCCTCCTCGTCGTCCCTTTCTGCCTTGGCCACTTCGATCCCTTCTGTCACTTCTTTTCCGCCTCCCCCTTTCTGCTCCCTCCTTTCCTCTAATCAGTTCTCCCTTCCATTTCTTACTTCGCCCCTTTTCCTCCCTCCAACTCCTCTCTCCCTACTCCATCCATCCCTTCCTCTCTCTCCTCTTCCTGCCACCCTCCCCTATATTTCCTCTCCCTCTGCCCCCACCCCTCCTTTCAATGCCCCTCCTCCTTCCTCCCTTCCCTCTCCCTCCTCGGCCGCTCGCCACGAATTACAGCGCCGACGATTTCCCTCCGCCATACCAGATTCAACAGATTGATTCCGATTGATCGAGGCGGAGTAACTCAGCCGCGTGTGAGGGACACAATGGCGGGGTGGGGGCGGGGTGGGCGAGGTAGGGGAGGGGGAGCGTTCTCTCATGGCCAGTCTCTTCTTCTTTTCCTTTTTTGTCTGCTTCCGTTCATTTTATTGAATGAGCGCCAGCACACACACACACACAAAAAAAAAAAAAAAAAATCAAATTCAAACACACACACACACACACACACACACACATACACACACACACACACACACACACACACACACACACACACACACACATATATATATATATATATATATATATATATATATATATATATATGATAAATATATATTTTTGTGTTTCTGTGAAACTGCTTGCTAGTTAGCATGAATTTATGCATAATCAAAATACATAAAAAAATATTCATAGAAACTCAAAAACACCTGTTTTAGTGCATTTTGAAAAACACATAAATTCATGCTAGCTCGCAAGCAAACCTGTCCCCTCTGTTTCAGAAGTACAACATCTGTTTAGGTCATTGGACGTCAGACTGCAGCCCGAGGACTTCATTAAGACAGACAGGAAGCCACAACGAGAGAAGCTCAAAATTACGAGAGCTGAACAAGGGGTTCGGACAAAACAATGTTAATGTTTTAGTGAAGCCAGTGAGAGAGGTGAAACAGAAGGGTGCCTACGGGCTGGGGATTGAAGACCAAGAGAAAGAGAGAAAGAGAAGGAGAAGGAAAAGAAGAGAATTTAAAAAGGAAATGTAAGATAGTGTGAAAGCACATACCAAAGTTAATAGTCGGGGAAAAACAGAGGAGAAAGGTGACCTGAGAAGAGAAGAAAGAGGATGGCAGGAAATAGAAGAGAATCCTAAAAAAGGAAAACATAATAAAAAAAAAAATATATATGAAAGATAGAGACAATAGAAGACCCAGAGGGAGAAGGCCAGGGACGAGCAGAGAATGAGAGCGACGTGAAGAACACTCTCTCGCTGGGTATTTGCGGTGCGAATAACCAGGCCACACAAACAATGTCACACCGGACAGCATTTCTCTTAATTACAAACGTAACAAGGGTGATAATGCCATGGACAGGCTAATTTAGGGAAGGTTAGAAATGGGGTTAATTAAATAGTGGGGAAAAGAGGGATATGGGAAGAAGAGATATAAGATGCATAAGGACGAATGTATGTAAGAAGAGAAAGAGAGGGGAGGGAGAAGGGCTATAGCAGATCTAACCGCCTTCCCCATTCCTCCACACACGTGCGAATCCTCTCCGGACTAAACTTGGGACTTTCCTTCTCCTTCCTCAGATGCTCTCTGGCTCATTCCTGAAAGCGTCCTTGCGATCATCCCAGAATTATTTTCTAATCTGAAGCCAAATACTCATTGAATGGATCCGAATGCCTGTGGTTGCTGTTTGCACGGATTGACAGAGAGAGACAGAGAGACAGAGAGACAGAGAGACAGAGACACAGACAGAGAGAGAGAGAGAGAGAGAGAGAGAGACAGAAAAAGAGGAAGATAGAGAGGAAGGAGGCTAGCGAGAGAGAAAGAGAGCGGGTTGGAGAGAGAGAGAGAGAGAGATAGAGAGAAAGAGAGAGAGGAGAGAAAGGGAGGGAGAAGGTGGAGGGGGGGGGGTGCAGAGATGAGATGGACAGTTAGGAAGCACCTGGGCAATTGTAATCTTCCTTAAGAACTAAATGATGCAACGTAGATGAAGTACAATAAAAGAGTTCCGTAAAAAAAAATAATCAGAGTGAGAGAAAAAAGAAAACAAAGTAGTGATAAAGACGAGACAGAGAAAGACAAGAAAAAATATCCAGTGGAAATGGAATACGACGAATTAGGCGTTAAAGATTAGATGGAAGATGAGTAGAGGCAAAATGGGAAAACAAAGTAAAAGACGTAAGAGAGGAGAATAAGAGATTGGGGAGGGCGAAGGAGGAGGGGGAAGGGAAGGGGTGATAGGGTAAGGGGAAAGGGAGGGGGAAGGGACAACAGGGAATCCGACCCTGAAATTTAATTTTCCTGTCTTGAATCTTTGGAACTTCCTCGGAGGAAAAATAGAGACCCGATAGTGGAAGGGGATAGCGTGGGGAGGGGAGAGGGGGTAAGATGGTGGTGGGGTGAGGAGGAGAAGGAGAAAGAGATGGTTAAGGAGGAGAAAGGTGGGGTGAGGATGGGAGATGGAGATGGGAAGAGAAGGGAAAGGGAAGGGGATAAGGTAGAAGGGAAAGGATAGAGAGAGTTAAGAAAGGGGATAAAGTAAAAGGGAAAGGGAAAGGAGAGTTAAGAAAAGGGAGGGAAGTATGTGAGGGGGCAAATACGAGGGAGGGGAAGAGGAGGAGAGGGTAAAAGATGAATGAAGGGTAGAGGGGGAAGGAAGAGGAGGTAGATAAAAGAGTAAGGGGAGCGGGAGAGGTTGCAAGTGGAGATATGGAGTAAAAAAAAAAATCCAAAGCCATTAGTTCTGGCAGCTTTAAATTACATACTCTACTATCGGTGGTCAGAACTTACCTTTATGGCTTGATAATTAATATATGTTTCTTTTCTTTCCACCTTTTGCCTTCGTTTACTCAAGTCACAGAACAAAGCTATGGACATATACGAAAATAATACTGTCATATATTAATAAATTAAGTTTATATATATATATATATATATATATATATATATATATATATATATATATATATATATATATATCTGTGTGTGTGTGTTATACCATAACACAAGTATGTGTGTGAATGTTTGTGTTTATGTGTATGTGTGCGAGTTTTATTGGTATATACGATTAATTCAGACTCTGCCTCATGTATAAATCATCATATCTCCTTACCTAGATATTACATCCGTGAACGTTACATGAACCTCGGCCAAATATAGAACGGTCCTTGTAATACAATAAAACCTTTTTAAAGAAGTAATGGGAATAAACAATTCAATGAAGGCATTCCTGGAAATGCCATACATGATATTTTCGTAATGATATGTAGCATATTAAAAAAATGCCACGTACAGAAATCGACTTGAAGCAGATAAAAGAATAATGTAAAACACCAAAAATATTACCAAACAGCTTAAAAAAAAAAAAAAAATAATAATAATAATAATAATAAATAAAAGGTGAAATTGAGGAAACAGTTACACTGCAAAATAGGAAAGAAATTAAATAAGATTACATAATATATGAGCATAATAGTAAAAGAGATTAGACATACCCAGAAAATATTGAGGTAAAAGATTTAAAAGTAAATTAAATAACAAATAAAGCCAGGAAAACAGCTGTGGTTTCTCTCTCACGCCTCGATTTATAAGCACCGGGCGTTGATTGGGCGCTGATCACGACACAATACGCTGCACAATACGAAGGCCGGAGGGGGGAGCATGTAACCATGGGGAAGGGAGGGAGGACGCGGGAATGGGGCCTTGTGGGAGTGGGAGCAAGTGGGGGTAAGGGGGTGGAGAGGGACTTTGGACCGGGAGGAATGGGCCAAGGGTTAGGTGGGGATGAGAGGGATGGAGAGGGTGGAGGGTATGGGGGTATGGAGCAAGGGGGGAGGGTAAGGAGTGGAGATGGAGAACAAGAGCATGGGGGACGGAGGGAAAAACGGTGATAATAAGTAGCGTGACAAGAAACGCCCCCGGATTACGTCTTGGATTAATTAGTTCGCTTCCGTCATCGTATTACCATAATTTATGCTGCGATGCGTCACCGGTACACTGTAATCTCACAATCGATTACAATGTACGAGTAATTGGTGGCGGTAATGTAATTATATATGTGTGCATATATCATATATATATATATATATATATGATATATATAACCGCGGCTGATTAGGAAGTGCATCCAATCAGGCAGGTGAATTGAGTGAATTGAGAGAGGCCTATGTCCTGCAGTGGAAAGAATGGCTGTTGAAAAAAAAAAAAAAAAAAAAAAAAAAAAAATATATATATATATATATATATATATATATATATATATATATATATATATATATATATATATATATGTGTGTGTGTGTGTGTGTGTGTGTGTGTGTGTGTGTGTTATATATATATATATATATATATATATATATATATATATATATATATATATATGTATGTATGTATGTATGTATGTATGTATACACACACATACAGCCAGTGAAGATTTATTCATTATAAATTCGTTAATTACTTTCCCTAACTATTCCTTTTTATCACTTAATCTATTGATTAACTAGCTCAAAAGATTAAATATTTAAGGCCGAAGAAGGAGGGAGGAAAAAGAGAGATTAAAGAAAGGAGGGGAGAGACACAGAGAGAAAGAGAGAGAGAGAGGTGAAAATATAGTACAAGCGAAGTGCTTTCGTTAGAAAAGAATTAAAA
>NC_061828.1:352025-354525 GCF_019202785.1 Penaeus chinensis | reverse complement strand
CAGCTTGTCAGTCGATTCTCCGCCGCCTGCAAGGAGTTTGGGCTCACCATCAGCCTGAAGAAGACGAGCGTCATGGCGCAGGGCACAGACCATCCCCCAACCATCACCATCGATGGGCACGTGCTGGAAGCTGTGGAAAACTTCACCTACCTTGGGTCCTCGATCTCAAGCTCACACACACTGGAAACAGAAGTCAGCAGCAGGATCGCCAAGGCCACAGCAGTTATGTCGAAACTGTACCAGAGAGTTTGGAACAACTCCAGTCTTACGGAAAAGACTAAACTGCATGTCTACCAAGCCTGTGCGCTCAGCAGCCTCCTCTACAGCAGCGAAGCATGGACCCCCTACGCAAGGCATGAGAAGAAACTCCACAGCTTCCACCTCCGATGTCTACGACGCATTCTTCACATCCGCTGGCAGGACAAAATCCCAGACGTGGAGATATTACAGCGAGCAGGCATGAAGAGTATGGTGGCCATCTTGCGGGAGAGACGCTTGCGATGGCTCGGCCACGTGCGAAGGATGGACGCAGGTCGAATTCCAAAGGACCTCCTGTACGGAGAACTCGCCGAGGGCACACGGCCAAATGGGCGCCCCCGCCTCCGCTTCAAGGACGTCTGCAAAAGAGACATGAAGCAGTGCAACATCGATGTCTCCTCCTGGGAGAGCCTCGCTGAGGACCGGCCTTCCTGGCGCTCAACTGTGAAATCTGCCGTTAAGGAGGCCGAGGACGCGAGAAATGCTGCTCTGGCCGAGAAGAGAAGAAGGCGAAAGCAGAGAGAGCGCCAGCCACAACAACAGTCAACGTTCGTCTGTGACAAATGCCAGAGGGATTGCCATTCGCGGGTGGGACTATTCAGCCACTCACGTCGTTGCCGCTGACCCTATCCCTACGGAACTACTCCATCGTCTCACGAGACGGAAGGATGCCGACGATATATATATATATATATATATACTGATACATACATATGTATATATACATATATACATATATATATATGAATATATACATATATATATTTATATATAAGTATATACATACATATATCTATCTATCTATTTATCTATATATATTTGTTTACACACACACACACACACATATATATATATGTGTGTGTGTGTGTGTGTTTACACAAACATATATATGTGTGTATATATATGTACATATATATATATATATATATATATATATATATATATATATATATTTCTAATGTGAACATTACTTGTGTCGCGCCCTCTCTGAGAACCACTCAATTATTTCATCCAGATGGGCACTATCTGTTATTTCCAAGGTGTGGTTTCTCCAATATTTACCTTTAGAACCCACACCATAAAAGATAAAGAATCATACAGGGTATTATGATCTAATTTCAACCTTAGAGGTAACTGAGAGAAGGGGTAATATCAAAACACTTAATAAGCTTACACATTTTAGTTGACGTTATGAATCATAAATCATTACACTTTTACAATAATATAACCATACATTTACCAAAATGTCCAGCTACTCCAACTTGTCACTAGTTGGTCTTCTCAGCTATCTTCTCCTGGGCTCCCAAAGGATATTTTCTTTCATTCATGTGCACAGCACCAGGAACCAATAAATCCAATCTTCAGCAAAACCATAAAAAAAACTAAAATAATAAACTAATAAATAAACTAAAAAAATAAACAAAAGAATAAACCAAAAAATAAACTAAATAATAAACCCATTCCTAGAAAAGAAACAATATTCTAGTTTAGGAATGATAAAACAATATAATGTAATAAATCTAAATAAGTCATTTCTTAAAAGAACAAATATATCTTGCAAACAAACAAATTACGTATAGCATTTATGTTATTATACATGATCTGAGTAATTGTATGCACATTCTAGTAAATTTTGACTAAACATCATTTTAATAGTATACAATTATAAATGTTAAGAACACTTACGCTTTGAATGGGTTTTAAATTCTTAATAATAATGAGAGAGACACATCTGGATGTTGTTCAGTGCCAGGTGCCAGCCTCCAGCTGTGAAGAAGACATACTATTTATCTCTAATTTCTAGTTTGATCTCCAATATTTACTTTCTTTTGTTCTATAAATCAAATATATAGTATCTTATGACTTTATTAATTATATAATTACAGTTGAACATTCTTTCTTACCTCGGATATTTCATGATAATCTCAAAGACTTTCAGGCTGTTGTATAGCACTCTTCTCTGATCTCTTTCTCTCTCTCTCTCTCTCTCTCTCTCTCTCTAAGATTATAGTAACAGTATCAGGCTTTAGTACTGTATATATTTCAAAATTTAAAGTCTACTCAGATCACATATAGTACAAACATATAGTTCTTCTTAACCTATACATGCATAATTTTCAGAACTTAATTGAATTTATTCAATAACAAAGATGGCACACATTGTTTTCTTAATCAAAATATCAATTATACAACCTTAATTTAACGGCACTATTGACATATAACAGTGTACCCTTTAAATAAA
>NC_061828.1:342025-344525 GCF_019202785.1 Penaeus chinensis | reverse complement strand
ATCACAGCCAGGGCTACGAGCCACGTGCAGGCCTTTGGAATGCGCTTATGACACCATTCAGACGGGTGAGGGGAGGCCGTTCCAGTTTGTTTTGTTCTCTCGCTCTTCTTCCCTCTTCTGTCTGTCTATCTGTCTATCTCCCTGTGTGTCTATGTTGCCTTTATTCTCTCTTTATATATCTATCTTTCTGATTTTCTCTCATATTCTGTTTAACCAGCTTTCCTCTCTCTATCTATCTATATGTGTATTATCTCACTCTCACTCTCTTAGTCCTTCACACACCTTACTTTCATCCATTTATCTGAATAATGGCAGCGCATACATAAGCATATAAATATAATAATCAATTAAAGTTACTTTAACCCTGAAGCATGTGCAGTACACGATAATGTACTTCCTCTTTTCGCGCAGAAAAGGCCTAGAATGAGATGCAAATATACTTTGTTGATCAAAAAGTTGAAACCTAATATTCATATCTTTGTTCCGAGCTGTTGACTTTCCTTTTCCTTCTCTGGTGAAAACCGCTAAACAAACTTCACTTTGAGCTACGCTCTTAATATACATGACAACTTCAAAGGCCAGTCTGAAGGCGGTGTCAGGTGCCTTTTCATCCCTTTTACGTCTCCCTCTCTCTCTCAGTCTCTCTCTCTCTCTCTCTCTCTCTCTCTCTCTCTCTCTCTCTCTCTCTCTCTCTCTCTCTCTCTCTCTCTCTCTCTCTCTGAAAAAGAGAGACTCAAAAACTATTATATAGTAAAGAGACAGTGGATGTGAATCCACTGAAGCAATCCCTTGCCTCACTTGAATTTGAGCACGCGTTTCTAAACTATAATGTGTTTTAGGGTCACATAAAGCCTGGCAGACGATCCAAAGATAATTCCCTAGAACACTGCTAATCTTGTAATTAAAAACGTAATCAGTAATCTTTTATACCTGTATACCTGCATGTGTTATATTCTGTGCCAGGCACTTTTCGAAGTACACATATCAATCAATCAGTTTAATACAAAAAAAAAAAAAAAAAAAAAAAAAAAAAAAAAAAAAAAAAAAAATTGCAGAAAAAATAAGGCGATTGATAATTTAAGCTAGGACTAAGAGAGCCCATGTCAATATAACAAGCCTTACCTACATTGCAATTTTCCGATTCATTATTATGATTTCCCGAGCATCAGTTTCTTCTCTATACTCATCACTTTTCCACTCCATCATCATTAACATTGCCTTTGTTAGAATAATTAACGTAATTGCCTGTGAAAAGTTAAGAGTGTTAGCATCGACAAAGAAAGGAATCGAGTTTGAAAAAAGCAAGGGTATCAGGCGAAATTGATGAGCTGATTCTTTAGTGAAGTTACCCCTGCTAATGAAAAAAAGACCTGAATGAAAATGGGCGTCTTTACGTCCCAAGACTGAGAGAGAGGGAAAGGATAGAGAGAGAATGAGAGAGAGATAGGAGAAAGCGAGAGTATGAGAGAGAGAGAGGAGAGACAATATGTGAGAAGAGAATGAGAGAAATAAAAAGAGAAAACAGAGACAGAGAAAATGAGAAATGGTAAAATAGATGCAGAGGTAAGAAGAGGGACAATAAGTCAGACAGAAAGGGAGACACATTAAAATATAGGGTAGTAAGTAACAACAAGAAGGAAGGAGTATGAGACAGATGGGCAATGGGAAAGAAGAGAGGGAAGTGCAGCAGGCAAGATAACAAGAGAAAGAGGGGAGGACATGAATAGAAGAGGCTTAATACATATTAAGTAGGAAGAAAGAAGCTATGTAAACATTGTGAACAACAGAATGAAGAAAAGAACAAGAGAGGCTATAATAAATAAAACAAATAATGAAGATTAACAGAAATAAGAAATAAAGGGAGATAGAAGAGAAGCAGGAGAAGTGAAGAATTAGTTCATGGATGTATCTTACCAAAATGAATGTCATTGCTGTTAAAATTAGTGTAATTGTCACCATCATCATTATCGTTATTATTTTCATTTTTGATATTAACCCAATCGGCAAGGATGGCAAGAATACATGCCATGCCCACTGTAATACAAGTTTATAATAAGATTAACACATAGATGGCTCTACAAGTGCTTAGTCACCAAGGAGTCAGTTATCAGTCCTACCCATCTTACCTGTTTCCCTTTTCCTTGACTTTTGGAAACGGTCTTTTGAATTATTTCATTGTTTTAAATGTTACGAAGATTTTAATAACAATTTCATAATCATAACATCAATAAGAATAACAGTGTCGATAGCTGAGCACATGTAGAGCCATCTTTATGTAGCAAAATTCCCCAAAAAATACAAAATCCGAGGCGGCTGGGTTAACATTAGTGGTAGTGTTAGTAGTGGCAGTAGAAGTTTTTGTTGTTGTTGTTGTCGTTGTAATAGTACTACTACTACTATTGTTACTACTATCACTATTATTGTTATTGTTGTTGTTCTTATTGCCATTATTACTATTAGTATTAGTAGTTTTACACGAAGTATTATTTTCATTATGGTG
>NC_061828.1:334525-337025 GCF_019202785.1 Penaeus chinensis | reverse complement strand
GTTTGATTAATAAACGTTTGAACTATTAAATTTCCCATGCAAGTCTACGGGCTTTGCTCGCTCCGTTTCAATTAAACTTGACATGGCAGAGCACTTTATCATTACTCTCATAGTGTATTCATCACGAAGAATAATTCACATCAAATCATCTGCAAAGCAAATGTAAACAATATGAATAAATGTACATACATAGGTCAAACTACTATGACTGTATTTTCTTTATTTTTCTTTCTTTATTAATTCTTTTATTTCTGTACAGATATTAATTTGCTTTTACACACAGTTTGCATAATTCTATTAACTTGTTCCAGCAAGCAAATCCCTCTCTATACGCCTTGCCCTCGAATGGGTAATTGACTAAACAAAGGGTCGCAAAACAAAAATAAACAACAGAGAAATATTTTCGTTTTCGCTTCAAAATACCAGTCATCCAAATCCCACTTCCTGTTTTGTATTCTTTTTGACTTTCACTCGCCATTAGATCCACTTTTCACCTTTCTGCTGTCGATCTTTCACTTTTTTTTTTTCTTCTAACAAAATTATCTCTTCTGCTTCCTTCGGAGAAAGAAGTTCCTACTTTTATTTTCTAATTTTCAATATATATATATATATATATATATATATATATATATATATATGTGTGTGTGTGTGTGTGTGTGTGTGTGTGTGTGTGTGTGTGTGTGTGTCTGTGTGTGTGTGTGTGTTTGTTTGTGTGTGTATGTGTGTGTATATATGTATATATAAATAGATAAGTAAATAAATAAATATATATATATATATATATATATATATATATATATATATATATATATATATATATATATATATACATATATATATGTTTATATCATACAAATTTATCTATATATATCTATCTATTTGTCTATCTATATTTAAATGTATACATATATATGTATATATAAACATACACACAAACACACACATATATATGTATGTGTGTGTATGTGTGTGTGTATATATATATATATATATATATATATATATATATATATATATATATGGGAGAAAAACCCACAATGTAAAACTAGATTTAGTGAAAGTGAGACTAAAGTTTCGGAATCCTCAGGTCTGAAGAGGAAAGTACTAACTAACTGAAATTAAAAGAAAAGACACGTTGCCGGGGGGGGGGGGGGTGGAAGGCGGGAGAGGGGAAGAATAAAGGAGGGGGATCAAAAAGATGATTTAGTAAGAGAGAAAAGGGTCGGGGCTTAACCCAACATGCGGGGTAAAAGTTGGGGGCATAGATGACAGGGAGGCGGAAAAGAGGATAAAAGCTGGAAAGGGTGGCCCCGCACCATCTGTGTTTGCCGCAACCCTGGCATGACAGTGTTTTTTTTGGCGTGAGCCATCTCCTCGGCCAGCGCGTCGTTATGCCCGGGCTGCGGGTCGCACTCGGCTAACGAGGGAGGTTGTGTTCGTAAAAGGCAGCCTGCCAGGCGCCATCGCTGGCGCCCCCGTGCACGGACTTCACTGCCCATGGCAACGGTGGTGCCCTCGGCTAACCTCGAGACTACAAGGTTGAAATAAGAGTAAGGTCGCTGGTGTCCCTTGCCCGCGTCGATCACAGATTTCTCCCTGTCGGCGACAGGACTTCCAGGGAGATGTGCGCTGGTGATCTCACCACGTTTGAATTATCAACACTGGCCATGACATCTCCTCCCCAGCTCGCACGTTGCCGCTTCTTTCGACAAAGGAGCCGCGGTCATGGCAGGGTGAAGGCGACAGATGTCATGTGACGGAAGTCCGGAACCAATGAGATGAGGGGAAGGATTAGGATTAGGGACGCTTGCGCTATGGAAAGATCATAAGATGGGATCTGGTTGAGGTTGTGGTTGCGCACGGAAGGAGGTAGCCTACGGGCTAGTACAGTGGTAACATGTCGGCCGAGGAGTCGGCGGTTCGCGCCCCACCCAGACGCGAGAAGTTGCAATTGTCGCATGGTTACTCCTGTATCTGGGCACCACGGTGGGTAAGGACTAAGCTCAGCCGAGTCAGCACCAGCTGACACACGTTAGTGAGTCGGTATTAGTCGGCATAGGCCGGGCTCCCCTCGTGGGCATAGCCCGGGCGAAGCTCAGCTTCGCATATCGGACTTATCCTTATCCTTACGGAAGGAGGAAGAGGGAGAGGAAGGGAGTTAAAAGCGGGATAGGGCTCCTGAGTCTGCCCTACAGTGAGGAGATCTACTCCCTCCGCCAACCTCTTCACACTCTCTACTGCAGGCTGATCTTTCGCCAAGTGAGGTGAACACTCTCCGTCGCAACCTGGTCCTCCCTCTTCCTCGAAGGTGGGCACCTATACTGTTTCTTGTACCTCCTGTGATAAGCAATATTTTGGCGAGACGAACGCCAATCTTACTAAGCGTCTGTTTCAACATAAGTATGCTGTATCCAGAGGCCACAACAACAACGCCCTTTTTTGCCATCAGATGGATTGGTCAGCGGCGCGAATTGTCTTTCCTTCCGCTGATGTTCACGCC
>NC_061828.1:314525-317025 GCF_019202785.1 Penaeus chinensis | reverse complement strand
TTGGAAGTGCTAATGATTATGATGGTAATAAAGATAATTATAATAATAAGGGCATAAGGACTATTGATAATGATAGCAACAATATTAGTTGATAATATTCATAATCATAATATCAACAATAATGGTAATAACAATAATATTAATATTAGTAATATTAATAATAATTAAGATAATAATGATAATGATAATAATGATGTTAATAATTCTGATAATAGTAATATTGATAATTATGATAATGATGATAGTAGCAATCATAATAAAAAGAGTAATTTTAACTATTATGATGATATTAACAATGATAATAATAATAATAATAATAGTATCAATAATAACTACCATCATAATGACAATAATAGTAATGATAATAATAATATTATCATTATTATCATTATCGTTATCAATAATAATGACAATAAAAACAATAATATTGATAATCATAATGACAACATGATAGCAATACTACTACTACTGCTATTACTAATGATGATGATAATAATTATAAGGGTAATAATAATAACAATAGTAATAATAATGATAGTAATAATAAAGATAACAATAAAGATTACAATAATAATATCAACAAGGATAGGCTTATAAATGTGATAATGATAATGATAACTTTGATAATAATAATAATAATAAATATTGATTACTAATAATAATACTGGTAATGATATGTTAACAATAATGATAACGATAATGATAGTGATAATAGTGATAAAAATGATAATAATAATAAATAATAAAAACAGTAGTTATAATAATAATGATAATAACAATAATAACAACAATGTTATTAACAGTAAAAATAATAATAACAATAATGATTATGATAATAATGATAGTAATAATAATAACAATAATAATGATATTAATAGTAGCGATAATACAAAATAATAATAATTACAATAAGAATGATAATAAAGATAAAGATAATAACAATTATGATAGTGACACCAGTGATACTAACACTGATGAAAATTATAGTAAAGAGTAATATCATTGCCAAAAATAATAATAATAACACTGATAAAGATACCTGCTGAAATAACGATAATCAGTAATGGTAAAAACTCCATTAATAAGGTGATGATGTTAGTAGTGATGATTATGATAATGACAATCATAAAGATATGGAAAATAAGGGTACTACCAATACTACAACTACCTATAATCATGCTAATGATAATAATAATAGGGATGATCTTAATTAAGATGACTATAAGGCTGATAATATCAACAATGATTATATGTTAGTAATATTAACGGAATCATTGATAACGATAATTATGTGACTAATGATAATGATGTTAATACAATCACTAATAAATGGTAATGACAGCGGTAAAGGCAGTAAAAGGTTATAATATTACCGACTAGCGTACTGCAAAGATAGCAATGCTACGTAGAAAAAAGCTCGCAAAGAGAGCTGGAAAGACAAGGAAGATGAACGAGGATAAGGAATGAATCACTGATAAAGATGGGATCAAGGAATGACATAAATGATAACACAGCAATGCTTAAAATCCAATGGATCAGTTACAAGGAGGAAGGGAGGAGGGAGAGGAGGAGAATAGAGGAAGGATGGACACGGTGTAGAAGGAGAGGGAGTAAAAGAAAGAAGGAGAAAGAGAGAAGAGGTGAAATGAGTGTGAATTGGGAGAATTTAGAAGAGTATAAAGAAGAAAGAAAAGTGGAAAAAATATAAAGACGAGGAAAAGGGAGCAAACTAAAAAATGGAGAGAAACGATAAGAAGGATGAAGGTCGCGTAGAGTAGAGAAACAGAGAGATGATCGCGAAGAGGAAGAAACGAGCGTAGAGAGAATAACAGACGGCAAAACAGGAAAGAAAAACCGTAAAAAAAGATAAAGGGAACGAAAGAAAAAGTAGTATTGGAGAGTAAATGTTGAAGGAGAGACAGAAATGAAGAAAAGAATAAGGAAATGCTTTAGGAAGGAGGGAATAAGGGAGAAGAGAAAAGGGAGAGAGGAATGAGGTGAGAAGGATGTATAACGAAGAGATAGAAAGAGATAGATACATGTACAGAGAGAAAAGGAATGAAAGGGAACGCAAGAGAGCGTTGGACCAAATGAGAAAACGAGGAAGAGAGAGAGGGAAAACAGAAAAAAGGCGAGAGGGAGACTAGAAGAGGATGGGGGAGAAAGGGAGGAGGGAGGAGGCAGGAGGGCGGCTATGGGGCAATATCAGGCCACCTTCGCCTCAGGGTAACATGGTAAATCACGGATACATGACAGATTTGTGACTTTCTTGCGCCGGTAATAACTTGGGAGAAGGACGGGGGGGGGTGGGGCAATGTTAAGGATCTGTGGAGAGGGGGGGAGGGGATTGAGAGAGGGGAGGGAGGGGGCATGTTAGGGACACGAGGGAATGAGGGGAGGGGGAGAGATGAGAGAGGGAATGGGGGAGGAGGAAGCAAGAGGAGGGGGAGGCATATCGATGATCTAGAGATATTTGATCTGATGCTCATCCATGTTGAGG
>NC_061828.1:259525-262025 GCF_019202785.1 Penaeus chinensis | reverse complement strand
CTTTGGTATGAGCATACTCTGTCTCCATGTCTCCAGAATTACCTCTTTATCCAAAACCTCTTTTTATCAGATGCCATAAGATGTTAGTACCCTCATCACCAAGTGCTTTTCACGCCTCAATCGGGATGTTATCAGGTCCGGCCGATTTCCCACTTCATCTTTCTTAGAGCTTACTCAACCTCATGTTTAGAGACTTCTCTCATTACGCCATAATTAGGATCTCCACATCCTCTCACACATCGCTCATTCTCTTTATGCAATAGATGTTCAAAATAGTGTTTCCATCTCTTGATAATATCGTCTTTATTCCTTTATAATTTCCATTTTCATCCACCATCTGTCTAATGTGTGTAATATCATTATTGCTTTTAATTCGATTCTTTGCCATATGAAAAAATCTTCCCTTGGCCTTCTTGTGTTTCTAGCTCTTTGTAAATCTGGTCATACTCTTCACATTTGGCAATTGCTACTGTCTTATTTTATTCTTTATTACATTCTTCAAAAGCTATTCTATCTGATTCCAAATGCATCTCTTCCCATCCTTTCTTTGTTTCTTTCTTGAGTTTCGTCTTCTGTTGTACTTACTCATTAAACCACCACATTTCCTTGTTTTTTTTTGTTTTGTTTTTTTTGATCTTTCCACTGCTTTCCCCTAGAACTGACTACCCGAATTCAATATGGTTTAATTTGCTCTTTTCCACCATTGATTTCGGAATCAATCTCTCTCAACACTCGAGTCTTAAATTGTGATTTGAACTGGTTATTCTTGAGTTTGAACCATTTTATTTTTATTTTTCCGCCTTTGTGAAACTTTGATAAGTTACTACTAAACGATGTTATGCTGAAACATGGTCTCCAGGTATTACCTTACAATCTTTTGTTTCTACCCTATCACATCTTCGATACAACGTGAAGTAAATTTGACTTGCCCCGTGCCCATTTTTGAAGATAATCAAATGCTTTTGTCTCTTTCTGAAAAATAGGTTAGGTTAATTACTAACCATCATATCATTTGACACTGCGAAATTTCTGTCTCTTTCATTTACTTCATCAAAACTATTCCCTCCATGTATTCGACTACTGACATCATTTCCTTTACCAATATGTCCAGTAAGGTCTCCACCCACAACACATCCACTTTACGGTGCATAAACACTGAACACATTTAGTGTATATTCATCCAAGACTGCCCTCATCCAGATTAAGCGGTCCTCTTCCCGTTAGCCTCTGTGACCAAGTTCTTCATTTCTTGAGATATTATTCCGACTCCATTTCTACCTTCATACTTGCGATACTGTATATTAGCTTATAACCATCACCAATTCCTTTGCCCTATTTCCTGACCATCTTGTCTCTTGGACACACACCATATCAACTTTTCTATTTTTCATGAGGTCAGCTACTGCCCGGCCATCCAATCCAAACCTCATGTTTTGAACTAGCCTCTTTGGCCGTACACGCTCTTGATACAGTAGCCTTCTTCTCCACAGGGTTAGGGTGATGTGTTTGTTGGTCGCTTGTGGTCTACGTCCTAGCATTTCTCTTAATTAGTGTAAGGTTCATATACAAAGAGGTTTTGGCAGGATTTTTTTACAGGTGGATGCCCCTCCTAACCCCAACCCTCGCTATTTATCCGGGCTTCGGACCAGCGCTGAGTAGTGTGTGTATGTATATATCTGTGTCTCTATTTATGTATAAATGTATGTATGTATGCATGCATGTGTGTATATATATATGTATGTATGCATGCATGTGTGTATATATGTATGTATATTCGCATGCGCGCATGTTTGTATGTATATATATATATATATATATATATATATATATATATATATATATATATATATATATATATATATATATATATATATATTTATATATATATATATATATATATACAATATATATATATATATATATATATATATATATATATATATATATATATATATATATATATATATATATATATACATGCACACATACATACATATATATATATATATATATATATATATATATATATATATATATAAATATATATATATATATATATATATATATATATATATATATATATGTATGTGTGTGTGTGTGTGTGTGTGTGTGTGTGTGTAAATAAGGCAGGAATGAAAATAAATTTCTTCACAATACAAGAGATGTGTGAAGAAATTAATTCTCATTCATACCTTTTCTACATGTGTCAATATGAATGTTGTTCACATATATGTGTGTGTATATATATATATATATATATATATATATATATATATATATATATATATATATATATTAATAAGAGGTGTACCCATATAATAACGACATTGGACCTCTAGAAGTCAAATTACAGCCTAGCCGTGAGAAGCAAGGCTCACTCATTAAACAGTGCTCAAGCAACAGTGAGCACAAACACGCTTCTGCCTGTTCGTAACTTCAGACTGCTGTTGCACGCATCATAAATGCAGGCGTATTTTTCAGGCGTCCTGGAAAACGTTTT
>NC_061828.1:241132-248632 GCF_019202785.1 Penaeus chinensis | reverse complement strand
ACACGTGAGAGCCAAGCCTTGCCCAACACTGTCAACTCAGTGCACATTGTCCGGTAATCAATAGCTGCAGCGCCGCCATCGCCTGTTTCCTCTTTAAGGGAACCGCGATTCGATTATACACATTCATTAGTGATATTGTGACACTTGAGACTACTGTGTATGCTGGAATTATTGTAAATTTATGAGAAGTGCAGCAGTAGAATGTGCATGATTGTTGTTACGTGGTAAAGCGTGTTACTTAATTTGGAGAATTCCATTATATTCCATGCTTTTATTTTATCAAAGATGGACAGTAAGTGCAAAGAGATCGACTGACAGCTACAGTAGGCCTTATTAGTGCAGGAGTAGCCTGAGATAGTAAGGTACATTCAGTGTACAGATAATGCACTGAAATGTATTTCAACTCAGTGAATGAGAATTCCTTTAAGATAACGCTAGGCTCCATTGTTTTCCATTTGGGTTATATTTGAAACTTTCATCATCATCATTTGGGACCTAACGCCGGCAGGGGTGCACAGCCGCATCCACCCTTTGCTTCCACCTACGAGGGTCCCTCATGGCGAGCCGCCAGGCAGGGGCCGGCCCATCTCTAGCTCCTCACGACAAGTTTGATCGATCTGCCCAAGCCACGACCTTCTCGGTCGTCCCACAGGCCTCCTCCACCCAGGGTTGTCTCGGACAGAGACAACCTGGTGGGCAGGGTCATCCTGCGGGAATTGAGCCAAGTTGCCGTATAGCCTGAGTTGGCGATCACGGATTGTGCAAGTAACAGGTCCTGTACCGATCTCACGGTGCAGCCGTTGGTTGGACACATGGTCCTGCCAACTGTACCCCATGATCCGGTGCAAGGATCTGTTACAAAAGGCATCAAGACGAGATTCCAAAGCACAGGATAGCGTCCAAGTTTCACTACCATATAGTAAAACTGGCAGAGTCAGGCCCCCAAAATCCTGGATCTTGGTCTTGGTCCAGGAGACCTCTAGCCCCAGGGGCTTCGCTTCGTTACTAAATGCATCAAGAGCCGCTACTAGGGTTTCCAGAGATTCAGATAGCAAAGTAAAGGTCTGTAACCTTTATATTGCCAAGAGTTGCTCCACAGTGACTTTGGGCCTGACAGACCCTGTTCTGTGGGAAACCTTCAAGTGTGAAACACTTGATGCAGCTTAAGAATCCATTGGAGAACGCCCAAGAGCAAGACAGAATTCCATCTCGCAGGAGACACTGGAAGCCACAGATGCTTGTCGTGCAACTCAATTGTCAGGGGATCGCAACTTGCACCATTCTCTGGTGCGCAGGACTAGGTCACTGTTGAGAAGGGATAAGGAACAGTTTATCAGTAATTTTGCAGAGGAGGTCGAAAGCCATTTTTTAGTAAATGACCTTCATCCTGCCTACCAAGCCCTGAGAAAGCTGAACTCCAAGCCCTCCTCACAGACGACTGCAGTCCGCTCAGCAAGTGGCCAGATAATCTCAGATCCTGATGGGGTGTGTGTGCATTGGGCTGTGTATTTTAAGCAGTTGTATCAGGTTGATCTACCAACAGTTAACATGGATGCGGGTAATGTTGAGATTCCTCTGCCATACCCACCCATCAGCGAGGATCTACCCTCCCTGACCGAAGTCAGGGCGATCTCCAAGCTGAAGAGTGATAAAGCAGCAGGTGTTTGTGGCATCCTAGCTGAACTTTTAAAGGCTGTTGGAGAACCTATGGCAAGTGGCATGCATGCAGTCCTGTTTGCCATCTAGCAGACTGATACCATTCACCCTGACCTAATGAGGGGTGTGGTCATCCCTCTCTGGAAGGGGAACCCTTTCCCCTTCCAGAGAGGGATCGGTGAGACTGCAGCAATCACCGGGGCATTACACTACTCAGTGCACCAGGCTAGGTACTCGCACACATCCTACTGAGACGTATCAGAGACCACCTGCTGAGGCACCAAAGGTCGGAGCAATCTGGATTCACTCCTGGTAAGTCCACAGTAGACCACATCCTGGCGCTTCGAGTCATTGTAGAGCGCCGTCGTGAGTTCGGACGTGGGCTGCTCGCAGTCTACATCGATCTCAAGAAGGCGTTTGATACGGTGAATCGCGAATCACTCTGGGAGATCCTGAGGTTAAGAGGAATTCCATCAAGGATTGTTGGATTAATAGCAAACCTGTATACAGGCACTGAAAGTGCTGTAAAGTGTGGTGGGGGCCTGTCAAGCTTATTCCTTGTTAGTTCAGTTGAAACTTTGAATACGTAATATTGGTAATTACTTTCTGCTAATGGTATACAGAAAAATTTGTTTGATTTAGGTAAATATTTTAATGAGGGTAATTACTCGAATTGTGTTTTGACTCTTTTCTGAATGCAAGGGAATATATATATATATATATATATATATATATATATATATATATTAGTAACTGATATATATACATACATATATATACAAATATATATATATATATATATATATTTTATTAAATGAATACGAGGTAACGACTTCGTTTTAATCTCGCGCCAGCTAATCCCACGGAGGAAATTACTGCTACTTTAAACATGCTTAGATAAACAATGCCGCATTTTATAATTATGTTTTTCTACATCAATATTGTGTTTAATCTTAAGACAGAATTCTTACAATATAAAGGACATAGCACTTTTTAATTGTAAGATTAAAGATAAAAAGATAAGGCACAGCTCATATAAGGTGATAAAATATGACAACAGAAATTATTAAAGTTAATTAAAAAAAATTCACAATGACTGAAAACAGCCAAACAAACGCAAAACCAAACGTTCTCACCTAGGGGACAATACATGTCTCACCTAGGAATGGTAGAGCCTCACTTGGAGAGAAACAGAGCGTCTCAAGCAGAACTTTAAAGTGCCAGTCTACACAGAGGTTGGCCCTCAGACAGCGAGACCAGTCGTAAAACGGAATCGTAATCTCCGATAAGGAACGATTCACCATCGAAGCGACAGGACAATACACTCACTCGCGTTTTATCTCTTTACTGCAGTCACAGTTCTTCGAGTCCTTCTCTGACCAAACATCTCGCCCTTACACAAAGGTTGTTGTGGTATTGGCTATACGTGTAGTTTGAGGAAGAATATCGCCCTCAAGTTCTTGAGGGCGATTTCGAGAAAGATAAGAGGAGGGACTTTCAGAGGTAAGCGGTGTTAGCGACAGGAGAGTTACATAATTTGTGTTGGTAACGCAACCCACATAATTTTCTCACCATTTCTCTCTCTCTCTCTTACTCTCTCTCTCTCTCTCTCTCTCTCTCTCTCTCTCTCTCTCTCTCTCTCTCTCTCTCTCTCTCTCTCTCTCTCTCTCCC
This sequence comes from Penaeus chinensis, assembly GCF_019202785.1. Classification (NCBI taxonomy): domain Eukaryota; kingdom Metazoa; phylum Arthropoda; class Malacostraca; order Decapoda; family Penaeidae; genus Penaeus; species Penaeus chinensis. The sequence continues at coordinate 245,304 of NC_061828.1, read as the reverse complement.
CTCTCTCTCGCTCTCTTGCTCTCTCTCTCTCTCACACACACACACACACACACACACACACACACCTCTAATTACATACATCACACTCTCATAATACAATTAGAAAGGAAGAACGAGGATAGTAAATGTACACACAAAGTATATCTGTCCTCAGTTCACAACACCGAGAAAAACAAGAACGGTACGCAATGTGAACATCATTACTATGGACGGGTGTTCGTCCGCGACCTAAGCGAGGATTTGAACCGGCGACATGTGTTCAAATTGCATGACCGTTATAGAAAAGGCAACATTAAAGTGCTCAGTTCGGTAACTCTTTCAGAACGAGCTGTAAAGTGTAGCATCATAACGCAAAACCATGAAGGGCAAAAAATCTAAAAATGTTTTAATGAAGTCGCTAATTGAGAGTGCTAATTGGGTTATATTTTCATGTAATAACTCTGCTTTTACCTATTAGTATCTATTTGAATATGATGAATAATAATATTGGGAACTTTATTGATGAGCGATGAAACGAGAGAGAGAAGAGAGGGAGAGGTAAATATATACAATTAAAAATATGGTTGGATAAGCAAACAGAGAGACAGAGAGAGAGAACCATGCTATGGTAAAATACGATGGTATCTGCTAAGAGATAAATAGATAGGCATATCAAATATTTCCTTCAAGTTTTATGTCATTTGTTCACCTACAAGTACGGAGATTATGAAACAGACGTTCCCTGGCTCAATAATTATAAGAATTGCCGAAATTTGATTAACGATGATTAATCAATTTAGAATAGTATTGCACCGCATGCTCCAAATTACTTATATCTGCATATGTTTTAACTAAGCTCTAAACCCTTGGCCAGTGTAATGATACTACAGCAGGTAGAGTTTTATATGTATATTTCCTGGCAAATGATCAGTGCTGTTAATTAATTTTCTGGCAAATTTATTTCGGCAGCTTTCTATGTACACTCTAAAATCCTGTGGGCGTCAAGACGCCTAGGGTTTTCATGAAAGAAGAGAAACATATACACATACATGTGAAGTACAAATGTATCAAACACTAGCTTTCACCCTGACCACCCCCCCCTCCGACAGTTTGCGAGACGTGGGCCTACGCGACCACCCCCCTCCCGCGCCCATCGGTTTGGACGGCAATACAACGCTAATGAGTCACGCCTCGCGAGCGTCGGAGCCTTTGGGAAAGATTAATGGAGCTTCTGGAAGCAATTTGGCAATATGATGTGACCCATGAATAATATTATTACAATGCCCAGTCTCAGTGTTTGGTTTTAATGATAGCTTGCAAAATATATACATTTTGTGTGTGTGCGTGTGCGCGCGCGCGCGCGTGTGTGTGTGTGTGTGTGTGTGTGTGTGTGTGTGTGTGTGTGTGTGTGTGTGTGTGTGTGTTTGTGTGTGTATGTGTGTGTGCATACATGCATACACACACACAAATACATATGTATATATGTGTGTGAATATTAATATATGTATATATATGCATATATATATATATATATATATATTACATATATATATATATATATACATATATATATATATATATATATATACATTATACATAAACACATATATATATGTAATATATACATGTAATATATATCTATATATATATATATATATATATATATATATATATATATACAAGAGTGTATATGTATATAGAAATTGTCGATGACTCTGTAAACATTTAACTGAGCGGATTGATTAGAAGAGCTCAATAGAGTTACAAAAGCCAATAAATGTTTTGACAACCATATCCTCAAATTAAATCAGGATAAAGCATACATATTTATGGGCAGCCGACAATACACCACTAAAATACCCATACACAAAATAATAGAATTTGAAGACTTCATATCAAACCAAGACCTTCATTTAAAAATCCACATAGACAGATACATGAAGTAATGGGCACATGGATATACCTAAGTTGCAATAAAAAAATCCCTACTGAAACAAGAATCTTTGTTATACAATCCCTTGCTCTCAGCATTGTAAACTATGATGCCAACATATGGGGATCAACTAATAAAACCCACTTAGAAAAAAACATAGAAACTTAAAATTATGCTGCAAAGGTAGCAGTAGCTAAGGTAGATAAATATGACTTCATAACCTCCATATTCTCACTAAATAATGCCTCTAGAATCTGTAGATAACAAAACGGGGGTTCAAAGAAAACAGGTAAATTATCTGCACGTTAAAAGATCATATGTGTAAACAGGGTCAAGACAAATGCAAATCCATTGATACGAGATCTGGAATCATCGACCTCAGAAAATAAGATGTCGCGAAACTGAATATATTCAAAAGAAACTTTATGGAGCGTCTTTAGGTTGTCATTGGTATCTGGCATTTAAATATAACGCCAAACATTGTATCTCGATTTCTAATGATGTTAACATTTTATTTTTTAACTGTTCTACTCATGCACCTGTACAGTTGTACCCTGTAACCACGCCCACGTCACTCGTGACCCCTGACCGTCGCCTCGACCCGTACAAGTGTAGTGTTTCACTAATAACCTATTTTGTTCATCTTGTTAATTTTCATTAATTTCAGACAAAAAATGGTATTGTCAATATGGCCGGCAGAGGGTATCGAAAACAAAAAAGTTTTATTAAATAAAACTGATCATAAAAGAACAAATAAAACGAGTTAAAGCAATGGCAAGTTGAACATAAAACAAAAGTAAAATACTAAAACTGAATACAAAATGGCAGTAAATAAACAAATTCAGTATAAGATTTTAAATGACTAATAAAACAAAGCATTCTTCTTTAGATAAAAAAAAAAAAAAAAACGCCCATTTCCCTTGTAGCTCATAATAACGCTCTACTTAACTTTTGAAACAACCGAAGGAAAAAAGGTGGGTCTTGCAATTTAATCCAGAGGCTAAGGCACTGACAGAGTATCTGGCACTATTTTTAGGGTGTTTCCGTGGATGTAAACAAGGGCAATTGCCAATGGTGATTGCTTAGCTAAGGTTCTTTTTTATTTTAAAGAAATGAATTATTAAAGGTGTTAAAAATGATCTGTCTTACTGGACCATTTAAAATTAAAAAAAAAAAAAAATGCAAAGTAATACATCCTAAACACAAGACAAAAAAACGTAATTGTAATAATAAAACAAAGTAAAAGCAATGAAAACAAGAGAAATTAAACAAATACAAAACCATGCATAAAATAATAAAATAGTTAAAGTTAAAACATTCATAAAAACAAAACTTTATAAAATATACAATAAAATAGAAAGGCAAGGATGACGCTAAACAAGGATAAAAACACGTTGTCACCCTGGCTTCGCTCTAGTTAAGAGGGACGGTACATTAAACTAGGGGGCGCTACTATGTTTTAGGATGACTAAAATAAAATGGGTCACTACACAAGCACTCTACTTCGAGTCACGGTTCTGCTCGGAGGCTGCCTCCTCGTGGGGGCCACCCTCCAGGCCCCCGCCATGCCGGGCATACCAGCTGCCCGGGTGTCTACTTCTGCACAAGCCGGCCACTGCAAGTAGACCATAAGTGTAAGTCAGCTAAACCCCTGACAAATTGGTGGTCAGCAGTGGTATCAAGAACCTGACTCTCTCTCTCTATATATATATATATATATGTGTGTGTGTGTGTGTGCGTGTGCGTGTGCGTGTGCGTGTGCGTGTGCGTGTGCGTGTGCGTGTGCGTGTGCGTGTGCGTGTGCGTGTGCGTGTGCGTGTGTGTGTGTGTGTGTGTGTGTGTGTGTGTGTTAAAATTGGCAAACTGATAAAAAATAAGAATATTAAAAAGAAATATATATATGTATATATTTTAATATGGAAATTAACCTTCCGAACGTTATGAAGTCATTTACATGATAATGATATCTGACAGAGAAAGTATTCATGAAGCCGACCTGATGAGACCCTGATATTTCTCGTAGAAAGAACAATATTTTACATTCATTAACTCTTGGTTCGTAGCTTTCCACTCCCCATTTTATTTTATTTTTTCTTTCAGTCTCTTTCACTACAGTACTTTCACGCTCTCTTGCCTCACTCGCGCATCCCTCTTCGCACTGTTACAGGAGGGAGGGAGGGCAGACGGAGCGAGGCGGACAACGGGGAAGAGGAGTGAAAGGATAAAAGGGCGAGGGGGAAAGAGGGAGAAGGGGAAAGGA
>NC_061828.1:223632-228632 GCF_019202785.1 Penaeus chinensis | reverse complement strand
CCGAACCTTTACCCCTCCCCTGATTGAGTCTCGAATCGCTTAAGTTCGGGAAATGCTTTTAAACGATCGAAAAGGACAAACTTTGAACGCTTTTATCTCACATGTTTCACTTCAAGGAAAAGTCAAGAGACATATCCGAAGTCCTTCTTTAACTTTCTGCACCTTCTGAGGCTGTCCCTGTTTATCATCTTGCCTTTTATTTCTTGTGATCAGTGGAATGCTTTTCGAAAGGTCTCTATGTATGTATTTATATAAACAAACACATAATATATATATATATATATATATATATATATATATTGAATGTGTGTATATATACATGGATGCATACATACATACATATATAAATATATGGTATATATATATGTATATAAGGATATTGTGTGTATATATACATGCTTACTTACATACATACATACATACATACATACATACATACATACATATATATACATATATATGTATGTATTTATATATAAACAGACACACAATCTATATATATATATGTATGTATGAATGTATATGTATGTATGTATGTATGTACGTATATGCATATGCATATGTGTATATATATATATATATATATATATATATATATATATAGTCAAAATGAAGAGGTAGACTAATACGGCCGTGAACAATTTCATGTTTATTAGCAAACGTTTCAGATATATCTCCAATCTCTATCATCAGTGCTGAAAAAGTGAACCAAAAATAGCGTGCATAAGACAACACAATTGATTAAAGAGGTTCTCTAAATTAAAGTTAAAATTGGTAGTGAGATAATTTCACACAACAATAAAATCAATAATTACAACAACAATGAACAAACAATGAACGAACAATACGGGATATATTATTAATCATACAAGTATATATACAGGAATAAAGATATGAAAAACTAACCAAACATGGGTGATGGTCAGGGGAAAGAAAACCGTTAGTTAGTAAACAGGGTGGTTGCGGTAGTGTTGTTGAGTTCTGGTTTCATCTTCCGGATTAACAACGATTCGGAGATAATGAGGTCTAGGCGGGAGGAATGGGAGGATAGAATATTGAAATCTGTGTTGTTGAAAGGATGTGAGTGTTGGTGAGTGTTCTCGAAGAACGAAGGTCTGCTCAGCGGAAGTCCCGTACGAAATGATTTGCCTTTGTGTTCAGTTATGCAGTGACATAGCCATCGTGAGGTGGACCCCACGTACCTAACTTGGCAGTCAGGACAGGTAAATAGATATACAACATTAGAACATAAATCAAAGTGGCATCTCGTTGGCTGTTTTAAGAAATTTGCAATAGTGTTAGAATTACTGAAGACAAAAGTGAATTTCATTTGCGGGTAATTGTTTTGTAGGAGCGTTTTTAATTGTTTTCTGACTTCATAACTCAATTTTCCCATAAATGGCAGTTTTACATATCTATGATCTCTTTTAACAGTTGATATAACAGGTTGATTTGAGAATTTTTTACAAAGGAAAGTCTTTGTTATTTTATCAAATAGATACAATGGGTACCCATTACTTACAAAGAAGATTTTTAGAAAATTCATCTCATCATGAAAAGTGGACCAATTGCTACATAGATTATAGGCTCTAGTGATGAGTGTTTTTATGCTGTTGATTTTATTAATGTATGGAGTATTGCTGAGAAAGTGAAGGCCGAGGCCAGTAAAGGTTGTTTTACGGTAAATGCTGGTATGGAAACGGCCATTATCATTGGTAACACAGGTGTCTATAAAGGGTAGTTGGTGGTTTTGCTGCATTTCACAGGTAAATTTAATACTTGGGTGTTTAGCGCTCAGATAATTTAGGAATAAATTTACATGCAAGGGGTCTTTAAACAACACGAATGTGTCATCAATATACCGACGATAGTAAATAGGTAGGCCTTGTTTGAGCCAGTTTAGTTCGTGGTGACAGAGAAAAGCATTGGCATATGAAGGGCCAAGTGGGGAGCCCATAGCTATCCCGTCCGTTTGGGTGTATATATTATTGTCATATAAAAATACAGAGTGGTGGGCTGCTATAGTAAGTCATTTTTTGAAGCTTTCTTTTGTTAAACCAAAGTTGTTAAGATGGGTGTTTTTAATGTTGTTAGTTATAATATCAGTGGTTTCTAGAAGGGGGACGTTGGTGAACAGCGATTACACGTCAAAACTCGCCATAGTGACGGGTAAATTTGAGGTCAAGGGATGTGATTTCATTTGCAAAGGCTGTGGAATTTCCAATGGTATATTGATTGGTAGTTAAAGGAGATAAGATGAGAACCAGAAATTTAGCAGTGTTATAATTGAAGGTGCCAATAGATGAACTAATGGGTCTCAGTGGAATATTAGGTTTGACAAAAACTCAGACAATTAGAAAAACATGGTTCTGACTGGTATACATTAAATTAACAAGGATAAGTCAGATATGCGAAGCTGAGCCTCGCTCGGGCTATGCCCATGAGGGGAACCCGGCCTGTGTCGACTAATGCTGACAAAAGGCAAATTAATGTACAAAAATACAAAGGCATAATACAACAAACAAACAAGAATATAATGCAAACGTGTGTATATGTATAAATATATATATATATATATTTATATTTATATACATTTGTATGTTATACCAGATCCTATAATATGTCTAGCAGTTGATCTATTTTTCATGATGAAATTATTTTCTTGCAAATAATCTTTACAACAAATGTATACCCATTACATATTTTTGATAAAATAACAAATAATTTCCTGTATAATATATATTCAAATACACTTACTGTACCAACAGCTAAAAGGGATCACAGATATGTAAAACTACCATAAATTAGCTAAATCTAGTTTGGAAATAAGAAAATTAAAATATCTTAATAATAATTAAGTTCACTTTTATCTTTAGCAACACTAACACTATTAATAACTTTTTTTAAACAACCTTGGAGTTGCCACTCTGATCTATGTTCTTATGTAGTGTATTTATTTACCTGTCCTAGCTTCCAAGGGGTCAACCTCACGATGGTTACGTCACCACATATCAGAACATAAAGGCAATTAATTTCGAACTGGCCTCCCGCTGAGTAGATCATCTTTATTTGCCATAAGAGAGCACTCCCTTCAACACTTTTTTCCAACACAGACTTTCATATACTGTCGTCTCATTCCTCCCGCTAAGACCTCATCATTTAAGAATACCTGTTTACAACTCAACAACCACCTCTTCACGCATTAGACTCGCCTAAACACCCTTGATGGTCAGTTTACGTATCCTCGGCTATTATTATTTTTTATTTTTTTTTTTTTGTCTCGTTTATTGTGCGGATATATATTCGTTTGTATCATATTCTCGTTTCTTTGTTGTATTGTCTTTGTTTTTATGTACAGTTATTTGTCTAATATATTAATATTCACTCAATGTATACTAGTCATAACCATATTTTTATATTTGTTTAACTGCGTTTTGTTAATTTGGATCATTAATTACAGCACTGACGATGGAAATTTGCTTGTCTTCGAAACGTTTGCTATAATTATAAAGTTCTTTACGATCGTCTTAGTCTACCTCTTCGTTCTTACTACCAGACACCTGAACGGCAAGCGTATAACGACGTGTATAAATATATATATACATATTCATATATATATATACATATATATATATATATTCATATACATAAAATATATTTACATATACATACATATATATAAATATATGTATACACACATATATGTATGCCTATATATCTATATAAATATACATAATTATACATATACCTACACACACACAAAATATATATGCCCATGTATGTATACAATATATGTACATACATATGCATGTCTATCTATATATGCATATATGTATGTATATAATCCATAGATATATAGATATATGTATATATGTATGATATTTACATATGTGTATATATACATATGTATATATATATATATATGTGTGTGTGTGTGTGTGTTTGTATACATTTATATATACACATATATTTTTGAATGTATGCATAAATATGTGTAGGTAGACATACATATGCATGGATCTGTATTCTCATCACCGCTTCGCTCCACCTTTATTTCCGAAAACAGTACAGCCTTGCCATGTTACTCGAGTTCATTTTCCACAGGTCTCCAGAGCTAAATATAGAGTCGCCAGATAACTTGCCGTGCATCTTTCCCTGAAGCTTACCAGCCCTTGCACGTGAGTCTCGCCCAAGCTGCTGGGTGCGCATTTATTTGCTTTTGAAGTTTAAATCATGTCTTCTTTTCCGTTTGCTCATATTCTTCAGTTTATTTCCAGATATTCTTGTAATATTTGTGAATATTTTTATTTTCCCTGTTAGTATTTCCTTTTTTATGTATCACTGTGTATCTTCATGTCAAAATTGTATATTAAATAATTCCGAAAATTATAAGTTTGCAAAAGATCACTTGCTACCAGACCATCTCTCTCTTCTCTCTCTCTCTCTCTCTCTCTCTCTCTCTCTCTCTCTCTCTCTCTCTCTCTCTCTCTCTCTCTCTCGCTCGCTCTCGCTCTGCGTGTGTGATTTCACTCCCTCTCTTCCTCTAACTTGCCACCCTCCTGTTATTGTTAATGCAGTTGATAACTACATAGACCGTCGGTCAAGCTTCTCGAACAAGTCTCCTGGCGTAATTTCCTTGAAAACGTGACACTCTACATCCCCTCCCTCTTCACTTCTTTGTTTACTACGCAGTTTTGTCTCATGTGTGTGTGTGTGTGTGTGTGTGTGTGCGCGCACACAACCACACGTTTACTACGCAGTTTTGTCTCGTGTGTGTGTGTGTGCGCGCGCGCATTCAACCGCCTGGAATCCGGGTTTTTACAAACTATATGAAAAGAGCGTAGAGATGCCAGGTGTCGCTAAACGGGTATTCAAAGGTTTTATCTATTCATTAAGTGTGCTGAAGTTTGAACATTTCGTTTAAAATATGTTATCATAATGCTTACAAACTTTACAACGAAGAAAGTAAATATATAGGAAAAAACAAAACAAAAAAAACG
>NC_061828.1:183632-188632 GCF_019202785.1 Penaeus chinensis | reverse complement strand
TAAATGTATCAAGACAATATTTTGTCAAAGTATGTGTACCGATGCCTAAAAGACCTCGTTAACTTAGGCCATAATAATTAGAAAAAAAGATAATGGAAGGCTGCCAATAGCTTAGGCAAGTGCGTGTGATGGTCTAGGCGGGAATGTCCGAGTTTTTTTTTTTTTTTTTTTTTTCTCGGAAAAAAATACAGGTTAGTATTTAAGGTCAAGTTTTCAGTGCATGAAAACTGTATCTATTTATACTGTCATTTAATTGTCAACAATATTGTTACTACTATCATTATTAGTTATTACTACCATAAGTATTAATAATATAAATGTTACTCTCTTCGTCATGAAAAGTTATCATTATTATCCTCCTCATCTTAAAACAACTTCTTTTCCTGATGAGATGCCATAACCTCAAGTAGTTCAGATGCTCGTCAAATTCAAGTTCGAGAGTGAAGCCTTCTTGGTTATAGTAGGAATGGGTGATCCATCATCATAATTTCGCCTGTATGGGTTAGCTTCACTATCTGGTAAATCATAAAACAAAGGTGAAATAAGCAAGGTAGAAAGCATATATAATTTTTCGTTTGCAGATACTTGATTTGCCTTTTAGAGAATATCTATGAAGGCATAAAATATATATGGTACTACTATTATAGCATGGGAAAATCACAGAGATAAAAGTTTTTCATGTTATCTGTAGTAGCATGTAGCTTATATAATTTCTAGTATTAAAATGTCTTTACGTATTATTTAAATAATTTCACATTGCGACCGAAATGTTGGGTGAATAAAAGAGGATAGTTGCTTCTATTATATTTGACCGTATAATAGCCAGAAGTATGGAAGCACATTTGTGCAAAAATAAAACTAGTAAAACAAAAAATCAGTCGTATTACATGGTATCATACATTACACATTTAATATAAATGAATATCAGAAATATAACATTGACAACTAAGCGAATGTGATACAACACTATCGATGCACAAATTATCGTACATGATTTTTCAGCAATCTTTTCTGCCATAGTAATAGAGAGTAGAAAATAATCTTTTGAGGACAAGGGCGCCGCATTAAAAAAATCCATGTTGGTTATGCTCAGGCGCACTGCATGATCCTCCTTCGGGCCTTTCTTCTCGCTCGGGTTATTATTTTCATTCGGCTATTCACTGGGAGATCCTCATTACTCGACCGGCAGCCTTCGAGAAGTGCACAGACTTCCCACAGATTACAGCCAGGCGTCATGCCGGCTCTTTTTTCGGTTACTTTTTAGTCATCGTAGTCGATGATGAAGTTTTCCGTTTATTAACTTCTCGACAATGTTAGATCTTGGTTCCACGTCCCTGGGTAAACGATTCTCTTCTGGTGTCCCACAGAATCGCTTCCGGCGTTCATCCAGGAGCCCCAGAGGCCCTTGATAGAGTGCGTCAGGTTGGGGGAGCTCTCTCGGGATTCCTTGGTCACAGGCGTGGATCTCCGCTGCATCTGCGAAAGCAGTGAGCTAGGATCGGCTTTGTCGAACTGCTTCATTGTGTTTGCGGAAGCGGGCTTCTCTGCGAAACTCGTGACAATGCTTCCTCAGTGAAGCGAGGTGTAGGCGTCAGTTTAAGTCTGGAGAAGAAACACATGCGCAATTGCTAGAATCTGGTGTGTATATATAATGAAAAAATCCAGTTCCGGTTAGGATATTAATAACTAATCTACAGTAGTTTTGATAAAAGGAAATATAAGTCGACAGTCATTTAAACTGACTTTGTAATGAGAAGCAAAATTATTCTTGCAATAGTACACACAAAATAATTGTTAGAATACTAACCGAAGATTTTTCAACAAACACAAAATGATTGTTCAGTGGAAGTTCTTATTAAATAAGAGCTGCTTCTGGATGCAGATGTCTCGCTTCCAATGGTGCAAGAGACCTGCCGCTGACTGCCTTTATATATCCCTCAGTGCTCTGACGTCATAAGGCAGGCTGAAAAGTTGTGCCATATAAACACACCGGTTTATTAAAGTTCTGCTCTCATATAGCTTTGGGTATTAAGGCCGGTTTATTATTCATACGTACTAATACTGTATGCTGAGTATAATGATACATACAAATGATAGTGTACTTTACATTATATTTCCTGCTACGCGTAATGCTTGGCTGACCGAAACTTTCCATGTGATCAGTCGACTTGACACTGTTTTGACACATTGATTACGCACACAAACATATACCTATAATCACATTTATTTATCAATAGTCAAATGCATTCATAGTTCATTTAGATCGGGTTATATTATTTGTAATGTAGCAATTAAATTTCTTTTCTTTTTTTTGTGTATATAAGTACGCGTAACTAAGCATTGCCACGCACCTACGATCTATTCCCGGTAGCAACGCAAGCACGAAAGTAGCATCGCACAGGAAAATCAACACGAAAATGTGGCAACACAGCATCACCCGATCAGCTGGGCCAACCCTCGCTTCAGCCGCTTCGCTGGTCGCCCTGTCGACCCTCACTCGGCCCTGCTCTCCCCGCTTGCGAAACGAAGGAGAAGTCTTCTCTTCATACCATACTTCTCCTCATAAACCTCGCACCAATCTCTTCATCCCTAATCAGTCTTGCCCTGTCCTCCCCATCAGCTCTTTCCCTTTTTGCCCAGACTCTATTCACGATCCGTTCTCTCTAGCAGAGTTAGTAGGCCTCCTTTCCTTTCTTTTTTATCGAAGCTCCTAGAAAGCTGCTTTGAGTATATTTGGCATGTTGTCTTGTGTTGTTCATTTTCATATAAACACAAGTTCTTATAGGAATTTCAACAACACCTTTCAAACTAAAAAATCTGCTTTCTTCCACACAACCAAACCTGCTCTGTGAAATATACCTATTATTTTATCATATCTTTTATCCCTCACATTACCACCTCCCTCACAACCCCGCTTCCCACACTTTCCCACATCCCTCATAGCCCCACCTCCCGCCTTTCTCACATCCCTCATAACTCCATCTACTCCACATCCCCACATCCCTGACAGCCCCCCCCCCCCCTTCCTTTCCCACACTCCTCCACAACCCCACATCTCGAGACCCTCATATCCCATCTGCTCTTCATTTACACAACCCTCCTTGAGAAATTACCCTCGTCTCTCTTTCCCGAAACCTTTAAGCCTTTATATATCCACCTTCACACAACCTTTCACATCCCACTTGCCTCATCTACCTACGTGTCTTCTCTCGCATTCCTTCAAACCAAACTATCCTCAACCCTACCATATCTAACCAAATACCCAACCTTCTCTTTAGATCGGGCTAGCAAGCAAGCATTCCTGAAGCCATGGGTCGCGGGCCGGACTCCGCGACCCTTACAAACAAGCAAGCACCTGCAAGGCTGAAATTAGCAACGATGCAACAGGCATTTGGGGGAGGTGTTGGTCGACTGGGACCGATGAAGGAGAGTTAAGGATTATGGAGCACTGTGGGGGAAGAGGGGAAAAGAGAGATGTAAGGAATGGTGGAGGAGTGAAATAAAAAGATAAAAGTATAATGCGAAGACAGTATGATACTAAAAATCATAGCAAGATGGTAGCAACAATAACGTTAATAATAATGGTGACAATGTTGCCATTATCACATCCTCATCCTCTACATTATCGTCATCTTCGTCATCATCATCACCTTCGTTATCGTCATTAGTCTCCACATCATCATCATTATCACTAGTATGACAAATAATGATAATAATAATAATTATTATTATTATTATTATTATTATTATTATTATTATCATTGTTGTTGTTGTTATTGTTATTATTATTATTATTATTATTATTATTATTATTATTATTAATATTATCATCTTCACCATCATCATTATAGTTGTTGTTATTGCTACCGTTATTATTACTACCATTGCTACTACTGCTACCAATAATACTAATAATATTTTTGCTATTATCACTGGTATTATTTTAGTTATTATTATTATTATTATCATTATTAGCATTATCATTATCATTTTATTATTCTATTATTATTATTATTATTATTATTATTATCATTATTATTATTATTATCATTATTATCATTATTGTTATCATTATTGTTATTATTATTATCATCACCATCATCATCATCATCATCATCATCATCATCATCATCATCATCATTATCGTTTTCATTATTAGTATTATCATTATTAGTGTTATTAGCATTGTTATTGTTATTACAATATATATAATCCTATTCTTTTACCATGATCATTATTGTCATTATTACCATTTTAATAATAAAAATGATAATTATTATTAATATCGTTAATATTATGCAATGGTAATAACAACAATAATAATAATAAAATAATAATTGATAATGATAATGATATTGATAATAATGATAATGATGACTGATAATGACATTGATGATGATGGTGATGGTGATGACGATGATGATATTTAGAATAATAATTATTTTTATCGGTATTATTATTACTACGTTTTATCTTTACTATTACTATTGTCATTATTACTATTACTATTACTATTTTTCTTATCATTGTTATCATTACTATATTTTATTTCTACTATTACTATTACTTTTATTACTATTACTGTTACAATTACTATTACAATTATTAATCTTTTTATTATTATCATTATCATTGCTATTATTATTACCATCGACATAACCACTATTTTAATTAGTGGTAGTATCATTATCATTGTTACTCTATTTTATATTGTTAAAATAACTTTCATTGTTGTCGCTGGTGTTAGCTTTATCGTTATCATCATCATCATTATTAACATTGCTTTTATTATTATCATTGTTGTTGTTGGTCTTCTTATTATTATCATTATTAATATCTTTTATTGTTATTATAGATATTCTTCTTCTTCTTAATCTCCATGGGACCAATGCCCGTTGGTGTCTACAGCTTGCTTGACTAGAGTTCTCCAATTGGCTCTGTTTTGCGCAGTATGGAAAAGGCTGGCAATTCTACTTTGGCTCCAGTCTTTGATGTCGTCG
>NC_061828.1:173632-176132 GCF_019202785.1 Penaeus chinensis | reverse complement strand
GAAATTAAACAATATCTAAGATCTAAAATTGTGTTATAAACAAAACAATATGTTTACTTGCATCTTTGCTCTTATGTGTACGCGTCTGCATGGACTGATTTCAGTTGCAAGCATCCTGACCCGTCACGTGCCCGAATGATGCAATATTTATCTCCTGCAAGATCGTATGTGTTGCTTTTACTCTGCTGTTGATATTTCGTCAGTGAGCTTGACATACGCTTCTGAGAAGAGAAGTTATCACTGAATAATTTAATCTTTGTTAGAGAATTATTGCAGAGAAGCATTTATTGAACGTTAAAAAACGAGCCACAAGTCTAACACCGGCCAAATACTAAGAAAAAAGTAAGCAGTTTTTGGGCAATGAGCCATAGGGAAGTACACAAATCTTGTGGTTCATTGGATTTTTTTATCCATAAGAGTTACTCTACCTGTAGTAACTTCAAATATAATACATGTACGTTAGCATATATCCTTTATGATCGAATTACTGTAACATAACGCTGAAAAGTGGTTGTGGCACCTTACATAATATATAATACATAGTATATATACATAAACATATATCTATATCTATATCTATATATATGTATATATATGTATATATATACTTATATATACATAGATAGATATATAGATATACAATCCAGTACATGCACACACACACACATATATACATATACATATATATATATATATATATATATATATATATTTATTCATATATACACATATATGTGTATACAAATATATATATATATATATATATATATATATATATATATATATATGTGTGTGTATGTGTGTGTATGTATATCTATATTTATATATCTATACATATGTATACATAAACATATTTACATATATGTGTGTATATACATATATATGTATATATATACATAAACATATATGTATGTACACACACATACACACTAGTTAATTAATTGTGTTTAATCTTGGTCCAAATATTTATATATATATATATATATATATATAAATATATATATGTGTGTGTGTGTGTGTGTGTGTGTGTGTGTGTGTGTGTGTGTGTGTGTGTGTGTGTGTGTGTGTGTGTGTGTGTGTGTGTGTGTAGTATATATATATACATATATATATATATATATATATATATATACATATACATATACATATAAGTTGTTACAGGTAGACTTATACGGCCGTGATTAATTTCATGTTTATGTGCAAATGTTTCAAAGATGAATCACATCTCCATCATCAGTGCTGTAATAGCGAACCAAAAATAACGTCCATTAGACAACAGAACAAAAATAGTTAAAGAGGTTCTCTAAATTGAAATTAGTAGTGAGATAATTCGAACAAAAACAAGATCAATAATAACAACAAACTGTGAACAAGAAATAATACAGATATATTAGAGATACGAGTATATACAATGGAGGAAAAAAAACACAGGAATAAAGATATGAAAGAACTAACCAACATGGGTGATAGTCAGAGGAGTGAAAACAGCTAATTTGTAAACAAGGTGGTTGCGCTAGTGTTGTTGTTGAGCTCTGGTTTCATCTTTTGTGCTGTGTGGTGCAGCGATAGCGTTCTCGTCTAGCAATCTTGCTAGAAATGCGTTCAAATCCCTCGCCGCCGCGAGTGGACGGTAACCCCCGGCCATTCCTTGCACACAAGGGATAGCTTAGAAGCAAAATGAAACAGACAGTATGTCACACCAAGAATATCCATTGTAACAAATGGAATCAAACTAAACTTAAAAAAAAAAAAAAAAACGCTGGAGGAATAAGAGGATAGAATATCGAAATCTGTGTTGGAGAAAGGATGTGAGTCCCCTACGGTAGTCCCGTATGAAATGACTTGCCTTTGTGTTCCATTATGCGGTGACATAACCATCGTGAGGTGGGCCCCACGTACCTGACTTGGCAGTCAGGACAGGTAAATAGATATACCACATTAGAACACAAATCAAAGTGGCATCTCGTAGGCTGTTTTAAGAAATTTGCAATAGTGTTAGAATTGCTGAATATAAAAGTGAATTTTATTTAAGGGCAATCGTTTTGTAAGAGCGTTTTTAATATTTTCCGACTTATAAGCATAATTACACACACACACACATACACATACACACACACACACACACACACACACACACACACACACACACACACACACACACACACACATATATATATATATAATTTTTTTTACATACATATTTATTTATACTGTGATAATGCTCTAGATGATAGGTGCGTGTTTCCTGAGCATCAACCTGTATATATGTAAGAATGCACACACGATGTATGAATGCACACATAAACAAGTACACATGACTGAAAGCACAGACATTTGCAAATATTGGATTAGTATTACGTAATAAGTTATGGGTGCCCGACTCTGCTGCTTTGTAGTTCAGTCTGTGTATGGTCAAAGGTTGTGGGAGTTCATCTTTTACAAAACGATTTAGTGCCTTGTGGTATCTATAAGATGTAAAAGGCTTCGGGAGTCAAACCTG
>NC_061828.1:148632-151132 GCF_019202785.1 Penaeus chinensis | reverse complement strand
GGTTATTAAAACGGGTTTTGAGAGATCTAGGAGGCGTACGAGGCTGCGACCTCCTCCGTGGAGCGAGGGTGGATACCGTTCTCCCTCTCGAAAGGGGGGGGGGGCGAAAGGATATGTAGGGGGACCGTGGGGGACGTACACAGGCGGTCCACTACAAGCGCACCGAACCGCGGTTGATTAGGAATGTCAGCCAATCAGTCGAGGGTGGTACTGCCATATAATAGTGAATTGAGAGAGGTCTATGTTCTACAGTGGAAAAATTTGTATGTGTATATATACATATATATATATATATATATATATATACACACAAACACACACTTATGTGAATATAGATTTGTGTATGCGTGTCTGTATGTGTGTGTACACATACATTAATACGCACACACACACACATACACACACACACACACACACACACACACACACACACACACACACACACACACACACATATATATATATATATATATATATATATATATATATATATAGAGAGAGAGAGAGAGAGAGAGAGAGAGAGAGATGGATAGATATGTATATATTTACATATTTATAGATAGATGGATAGATAAATAAATGTATAGATAGACAGATAAATAGATATAAATATATAAAAACTATAGACAGATAACTATGTAGATAGGTATATAGAAATAAGTGTCTATGTATAACCATAAGTACGGGTATATACATATATATATATATATATATATATATATATATATATATATATATATATGTATGTTATATATATATATAAATATATATATACATACATATATATATAAATATATATATATATACATATATATAAATATATATATATATATATATATATATATATATTTATAACATATATATGTGTTTGAGTGTGTGTGTGTGTGTGTGTGTGTGTGTGTGTGTGTGTGTGTGTGTCTGTGTGTGTGTGTGTGTGTGTGTGTGTGTACATATATGTATGCAGACACACAAACATTCCTACACCCCCACTCACAAGCATGACTGACGCCTCAGCGTCCGAGAGTCCTCACTCAGCTCGTCCTTTCCGTTTGCGCCGTCCTTGCGGTCCTTGTTTACTCTTGAATGATTTATAATCTTGATGTACGTACAAAGAGCAAAGCCGTCAACATTTTCTTCTTAATGCCTGTCCTTTCGGAACATTTATTCAAATGTATCATTATTGACATTTGTTCCCTCATGATATGATAGAGGGTTCATTAATCTATTTTGGGGCATGTGAAATGAGAAAAGAGAAAGTACTTGACAATAATTAAGCCAGAAATAATGGCGTAAATGAACACTAAGTGTTAAGCATGAAATAAGGGCTTAAGAATAAAAGATAAAGAAAATATACGATAAAACATATTTTAATATGCAGTATGAATGCAATGATCTGACACGTGCATCTAAGTGCCCAGAACATGTAGTTGCTACCCGCGCGTAGGTGGTGTTGCAACTTCTCCTCCACCAATCAGAGCTTTCAAAACTAGGGGCTTGGCTTTGGCGAGCCAATCACCTTTTCCGATACTACATTGTTTAATGCAATCTTCCACAGTAATGCTATCAGGGAATAAGAGTTTTATGGGAAGTCTTCAACCTTATCAATAGACATTTGTCTTCAGGACTAGTCATAGGCAAATGTTTAATACTAATTCTCCATTTTTCCTTGCTGCCGGGAGGGCAAATTTATACTGTTGATAACTTACAAGTAACTCACCTTGTGATGACGTCACAGCTTTGTATATAAGATGGCGCAAGCAGTTAGATCGGCGCACTCAGCCAACACCCGCTACATGGGAAGGTCGAAGTTCCATACCGCCGTTACCATCGCAAGGAAGCAGTAACACCACCAACATGGTCCTCTCAGATAACAACTCTGCCAACAATCTTGTGGAAAGCTATAGGTATGTTTTACTTCAGTATTTTCAGCTGAATAGAAATAACATATTTTGTGTTAATTCTAACCATATAAAAATCAAGTGATCTTTTTCATATTTGAGGGCATGTGTGAAAAAGAAAATTAAGTGTTATTTCTAGGAAAACTCATATAAATTCATCAAGATAAGTTCATTATCATGCTAAATAAGTGCTGTATGACTTGGGAAAGGTGCTAACTAAAATGTCTTTACTCTCTTTCTCTAGTGTTGTAAGCGAAATCGCTCGCAACGTAGCTGAGGCCAGGAAGAAGACTCTCGACCTAGACATACCTTCTATCTCTGTCTCCCATGGCAAACTTTCAAGCCTCAAACCCAAGGTACATACTAAGACGTCTAAGTAAGGAGTAATACTTTGTAGTGTTTAATTTTATGATTGCATATATAAACATTTGGACTGTGTATAAGATATTTTACTTTTTGTACACAGGTGCGAAAGTTTGTAGAAGAAGGTGTTCGGCTGTGCTTGCCAGACAAAGTTCACGTGTGCGATGGAAGTGAACGTGAGCTGCGTGACCTGCTGAACGTGATGCAGCAGGCAGGCATGATCGAGCCCCTGCCCAAGT
>NC_061828.1:116132-118632 GCF_019202785.1 Penaeus chinensis | reverse complement strand
AAAAAAAACGGAAGCCTTTCTACTACACATTACAGAAAACCTACTTTCACTCGTTTGGGAATGAACTGTTAAAGTTTTTCATCTATGAAATATATTATTAACGGTATCACCACTTTAATCAACAGAGCATTTAACATAGGCTCCACCTGGATCCAATTTGACAATGAAATTAAGGTCTTAATTATTTTTAAGAATTACTTAGATAATAAACTATGACCATCCACAAAAATCCATACTGCTCCCAAAGAAACTAAATGCACAACATTACCATATCTCATATATGTAAGCTTCTATATTCGTAAGTAATTGCGTGAGATATTAAAACATTCGTTCCCACAAATCAATTTCAACATAGTTCTTGTTAACTCATTTAATATTAAATCTTTCTTTAAAAATATTGTATAATATTTTTAATTGTCCTAGATGTAATGCTAGGTATATTTGATTATCTTAGAATCCCTGTACATCCACAAGATGAAACCCGATCTCAACAACAGTACAGCCTGTGAGGTTTTCAACCTCCTCCCCCCCCCCCCCACCTTACCTATTACCTACCCCCCCCCCCCCTTCCTTGCTCCGATCCTTCTATCCCTCTCGTCGCCTTACCCGCACCATCTTCCTGTCCCCTCGCTTTTTCTCTTCGCTCTCTACTTCCACGGTAGCTTCTCCCTCTTCTTGTTTTCCTTGCTTGTTCTACCTTTTATCTCTATCCCTACTCTATCCTGCCTCCACCCTATCCTTATCCTGCCCTGTATCCTGCCGCATTTCCCCTTGTACCCCTCTTATTCGCACCCTCTTCTTGTTCCTTCGCTTTTTCACTTCCTTCTGCTTCCGCTGATTTCCCCCTTTCCCATTCCTTTCTCCCGTTTGTCTTACCTTCTATCTTTAATCCTATCCTCTCCTGCTCCCATCCTATCCCTATCCTACTCAGCATCCTGCCGAAATCCACAGGGCGAGTCGAGCACAGCCGGACCACTTCCCTCTGCCAGCCTCATTTTTACGCTTTTTATTTCTGTACCACGCTGGCTCTTCTTTTTACATGTATTTTACTTTTATTTACACCTATCTTGTACATTTTAAAAACAGGTTATTTATTTTAAGATTTTTATTAATGAATCGCAGCAGATTCTTTTACGTCTTTTTTTACCATAATTGTAATTCTTTAATGATTTCCTTTAACGTTTAATTGCTTGTGTGATTGATTTTATCTTTTGTATATTTTCTTTTATTATAACAATTCTTATTTATTGGTTTATGTTATTTATGTGCTACGACGACGTCCGCGGGGGTTAATGTAACCCCCACGTTCATGTTAAATAAACGAAGTGGTACTCTGAATGTGCTTTCACTACCATTTGGATTTACCTGTCTGGATTTTACACCGTGGATGCCGAAACAAGGTTGTACTGCCCCTTTTACTTGCCCAGGTGTATTTATGCTGGACGTGCCATTTTACTATTTTACATATACTGTGAACCATGTGTGCTCCTTTGACTTTTACTTTTTACTTTCTCTGAATTTTACTTACTTTTATCTTGTCCTTTTACTTTTTACTTTTATTCATACCTTTTACTCGTCTTTTACTTGAGCTTTTACTTTTTCCTTCTTTTTACCATTTACTTGTTTTATCTAAGATGTTAGTTCTTTTTATTGTTTTTAAGCCCTTCTGGCATGCTTTCAGTTTTTTTTAAGCCCTTCTGGCGTATTTTTATTTAGTCTTAAGCCTCTCTGGCGTATTTTTATTCAGTCTTAAGCCCCTCTGGCAATTGTCTTTTACTTATTAGTTTGTTTTACTTTGGCGCCTTCTGCACGGTTCTTTTTGTTCGTTTTATATGTTGTTTGTTTTTGTCATGCTTCTTCGTATTGGTCACGCTCCTGGTAGGCCTGCATCTCCGGGGATAATTGGCTTGTGAGGTCGTGTGGGTTCCGAGACTTCAGCCCCGTCCCCTCACCCCCTTTTTCGAGGAACGAACGGGGCCCCCTCATTTTCTTTGGCCCCTAAGCCTGAAGCCTCCCGCCTCACGGGTGGCCTCTTTTGGGTTCCTCTCTCACATAACCTTACAAGCCATTTAGTTGTTTACGGTGTAATGCAATTACTGTAACAAGCAGTTCTCACTTGTTTAGGTATGTCTCGCCCTCTTATACATGTCTTGTATCTTTTAACATTTTTCTGTCCTTTTATTTTTGGTAGATTCCGTTACTCATTTATTATTGTTTGTTTTTAGGAACTACTTTGGCGTTGTTTCTTTTTTCATTAGATAATGTTTTCTTGTTCATTATTTCTAGTCTGATTATTGGGATGTGATTCTTCGAAACGTTATGTAATAATAAAGATATTCACCACAGCCCTGGTTCTATTTTTCATTCTGCGTTTACGTTTTCCGAGCGGAAAATCAACAACAAAAATTACCATATATATGTGTACATATGTATAGATATGTACACACACACAAACACACGTATGTGTGTGTGTGTGTGTGTGTGTGTGAGTGTGTGTGTG
>NC_061828.1:98632-103632 GCF_019202785.1 Penaeus chinensis | reverse complement strand
AAGCCTGGCAGCACCTGCATCAGCACAAGGGGCAGTACAGGTGCTTGGACGGAGGTGTGAAGTGTGCTATCCGGTCTTGCTACGTATTGTTGACATCACTCGGCCACGCGCAAGGCTCGTCCTCGAGCCGTCTGGAACGCGTGAAACACTGCAGTAGCGCATAGGGATACAGGTTCTGTTCGGTATCTACAGATGATTCCTAGTGATCAGGGTCTGTTCGTGCCAGGGTAGCGGACGTGATGGAGGTTTCGCACCAAGGTGCAATATTTAGTAGCGAGGAGGGTCAATCGTCTTCAGAAAGTGAAATATAAGTGTACCAGGCCAGTAAAAGGGCTAAGGAGTAGAATAACAATGTGTGTCAATCACCTTACTAAGTTGCAAGAAAAATGAGAGCATAATAAGAACAATTTGTCACAAGAAGGATAACATGTCAAGTAAGGAGGCTTTAATTACTTAGCTTTGTCAGGAGAGTACCATCATATTGATGAGAGAAAAATTAATTGGACAAAAAATCCATATATTTGGGCTAAATAGGCAAGTAAATATGCTTCGAACACACAGGCAGCTGGACGTGAACTTAATACTAACACTGCGCGCCTCGGCGCTTCAATCGTATAGCGTAAGTGTGCGGCGGGCACATGATTCCTTTGTTTACAGCCATGAGCCGTGCTTAAAATTAACTTGCAGTGATAATCTAAAAGTGCACGTCTTTGGCGCTTCAATCATATGTGCGTAATTCTCGGTGCGGCGGGCGCAAGATTCCTTCATTTACGGCCATCAGTTACCATTAATTAGTTACAAGTTACATATTCACCAATACCTTAAACAAAAAAAAACATAAATTCCTGCATTACTGAGGACTAGATAGCGAACTTCGAGAGAACGTCATGAAAGCGATTTGGGTTCATTAATAAGGCATAGGGATGGCACTTAGTAAAATTCATAATCATAGAGTGAAATCCGTGTAGAGTTGGCAGGTAGGTGATTACAGGTTAGTCAGGTAATCTAAATCTATGTGTGAATGAGCAGCCAAGTAGCTCGAACAGTGTAAAGAAATAGTGAAATTATAAAGAAACACAACGATATACATGTTTACACAGAATATAACAATATGCAAGTAGTAATAAAGTAATTAATAATAGGTATAACATATAAAGAAAAAAAACAAAACATTAATTCGAAAACAATAACCACGAATATGCTGAGAACATAAAAATAAACTCGAAGTTAATCATTTGTTCTGAGAGAAATAATATATACTCATCTGTGCGATCTGAGGATAAAATGAGAATAGGCAGAAAAATACTAGCGCAATACGTCAATTGCGAGATGGTTAGGGCTGGGGAATGAGGTGGGAATGAGGTGCGAAGTGAGGTTTTGTGTCACTTTTGATTTGATTTATGTGTGACTTCGTTTTTTGTTGAAGAAAACAATGGTTGACAGCGAGAAGTTATGTAGTATGGAGTTAGTAGTTTGTGTTTGTGTTCGTTGAGTGGCGTGTATTTGAAAGAAGGCGAATTTGAAAGAAGGCAACTTGTATGCAAGGTGTGGGTGGGTATAGGGAGGGCAATAGTTAATATGGCACTTATAGGTACACTTACTTTTAATAGTAGCGAGGAAGTATTGGTGATGGTAGGCAGAACCGCGACTTCATGGCTATGCTGACAAGGGTTTCCGAAGACTTAGCGAGGTAGGTGAGCCGGATAGGGGAGTGTGGCGGCGTAGAGTGAGGGAACATATCGTCGGCGACTTTGTCAGTAGGGTAGCACAGGTGTGTGTGGTCGGCACGAAGTAGTAGGGCAGACATGATGTAGGTAGGTATGAATTAGAATAGAGCTTGGTAACGATGGCTGGGCACTATGGGAGGAGATACTTTGACAGGAGTAGCTTGTCGGTAGACAGCGTGGATCGGCAACAGGCGTCGGCGAGGAGCGTGGTTGTAGGTGAATTAGCATCGGCGTTGAGGTTCTTGATCCCACCGCTGCCACCAGATGTAAGCGAGAGAGGTTGGGAGCACCGCTGTCACCAGATGTAAGCGAGATAGGTTGGGAGCACTGCTGTCACCAGATGTAAGCAAGAGATCATGCAAGCCACCAGATTTGAGCAAGACATGAGATGGTTTTGGGCTGGTCAATGAAACTTGCTGACTTCTTGAAGATAGGTATGAGATCCCTATACCCCTGGGTAGAGGACGAGCTGGTGGGGCTGAACCCTGTGTGACTTGGCCTGTTTGCCGTGTCTCTCACTCTCTGTATGAACATGTCCTCTTATGAGGCATTTCCCTTCGAGGGCAGATGTTTATCCTGTGCGAAAAGAGAAAGCCTGGCAGCACCTGCATCTGCAAGTGTGCCATCCGGTCTTGATACATACTGTTGCCATATATATATATATATATATATATATATATATATATATGTGTGTGTGTGTGTATGTGTGTGTGTGTGTGCGTATATATATATATGTGTATATGCACAATTATTTTCCTGATTGAGCATGTAATATGGGCCCGAAACTGATATACACGATTTCTATAATGCGCGCAATAATTGTTAATAAAGATATAAAGGTCAACTAAAGTATGTTTCAGTTCAGACAGATTTGGTAGTTAGTTGGCAGCTCTTTTTGGTTTCCAACAGACCACAAGACAATGTGATCTAGCTCAAATCCTCTCAGTCATTGATTCTCTATCATAATTTTTGGTAACTAAATTGCAAGAGTTGTCTTCCTAGGTAATCAATTATCAAAAAGATATTCCTTAAAATATTTGTTTCCTTAGTAATCGATATTATCAATTACACTTAATCATGAACGGACACCCTTAAGCTAAGATGCTATTAGTAATATTATTGCATCTTTCCTTATGAATATCACAAAATAAGGAAAATTAGACTGGGTTAATAGTGTTCAGTGGCACATAATATTCAGAACCTTAGTAAAAGTTTCTTTTTATTCATCAGATAATATCCCATTAGAAATATTTCTAAGCACTATTTTTATACCTTAGTTAGTTGGACTAACATTATCACCAATCACTTAAAATTGTTAATTGTCCACTTACATGTGCGAGAGAGAGAGAGAGAGAGAGAGAGGGGTGGGGGGTGGGGGAGGGGAGGGAGGAAAACAACACAAAACTTTGCACAAACAAACCAGTTCAAAGAAAAAGTGGTCATAATTGGATCGAACCGCTTATTGCAATAAATAATCTATGTTGCATCCGACTGCAAACATATACTTCTGATTATCAATGGCTTCAGTTGCATTTGTCTGTACATATGTGCGCGCGCATTTGTGTGTGTGTGAATGTGTGTGTGTGTGTGTGTGTGTGTGTGTGTGTGTGTGTGTGTGTGTGTGTGTGTGCTATGCATGCACGCACACTGAATTCATATGAATACACATAATTACATATGTTAGTATCGCGCCATCAACGCCTTGTGCCACAGAAGAAGCAGGTATATAAGGCCAAAGAACCGACGTCGTAGATATAGTATGCCCTCAGATATCTTACAGAGCGCTGCACTTGGCAATGGTTCTCTTTATGCAGCTCATCTTTGTGTTTACCGATGCCAAGAAAAATACCAAAAATACAAATACATTTTTTCCACAATGCGTCAATAAGAGTTACAGAATTACAGAGTTAAAGTTTTTTCAGTTTCTTTTGGGATGTATTATTACCCTATATCTTTGTGCAATATGAATACAGGGGCATGTTATCTAAAAAAGGCTGATCATAACCTACCTGTCTGGATTTATCTTTTTCTTGCTTTGTCTTTTTCTGTAATAGTATTGTTTCTAAGTTCTAGTATATATATTTTCATTTTTTGCAGTGTAGTCGGTGGGCATGTCAGTGTAACAGTTGGAGATAGATATTCCTCTTGCATCTGCAACAATAAAGTGAATTGTAAACCTTATGTGAGTATTTACGTATTTTCTTCATCAATGTGCTATTATCTTTTGTTTTGCTTTGTTTTAGCAGCTATCCCATGGTGTACTTCTTCACATGCAGGTCAGAGCGTTTCACAGGAACGTGCCCGCCTTTGTCTACTGAGCAGTGTTCGCGTTCAATAATGCAGGAGCTGCCTGGAAGGCACGCATCGACCGATCTGTAGGATGTGGTCTGCGTAGAAAGCAAGACCTTCACCGCCGCAGAGGACAGTCGAAAGGCAATTCCCAGCTCATTGGTGTGCAGCAGCCAGTTCAGGGTAATGGGTTCAGTACCAGGTCGAGTGGGGGTGGATGGGGTAGGAACTGCATAGCGGTTGTCCATTTATCCTGAAAAGGATGCAGTAATCCACCGAGTCATCTCACCCGTTCATCTTTGAATAAAACGTCTCTGCTAGAAGGAATATTAAGAGTTACGGGCCTACTGGCTTTGTCTAACATAAGGCAAAGGTATTCATGACGACCCCATCACCATGCGACACTTCTTTGGCTACAACTTCGGCCACTACTTACAGCACCGGCTCAGCATGGAGACCCGCACTTACAGAGCCCTTCCCAAGATCTTCCACGTCAACTAGTTCCGTAAGAACGAGAAGGGACGTTTCATCTGGCCTGGTTTCAGCGAGAACGTTCGCGTCCTGGACTAGATCCTTCGACACGTCGACGGCGAGGACGTGGCGGAGGAGAGTGCCTTCGGCCTCCTTCCAAAACCATCGTCCTTGGGAGACCAGGATATTGACACGGAGCCGCATCCCAAGGCTAGAAGATGAAGACATCGTTAAACCTACTTCACTTTCTTACAAATTTAAAACGAATTGCTAGAATTGAAACTATGACGACCCCATCACCATGCGACACTTCTTTGGCTACAACTTCGGCCACTACTTGCAGCACCGGCTCAGCATGGAGACCCGCACTTACAGAGCCCTTCCCAAGATCTTCCACGTCAACTAGTTCCGTAAGAACGAGAAGGGACGTTTCATCTGGCCTGGTTTCAGCGAGAACGTTCGCGTCCTGGACTAGATCCTTCGACACGTCGACGGCGAGGACGTGGCGGAGGA
>NC_061828.1:68632-76132 GCF_019202785.1 Penaeus chinensis | reverse complement strand
TAATGGCAAGGAACCTCTTAAAATGCTACTTTGCCTGCCGAAGGCACTCCAGCCTAGGTTGATCAATCGCTTAATTTTCTCTTCGCTTGATATGTTTGTTTCTATGAGTTACCCTAGGTATATATACTTGTCCACTACCTCCAGGGCTTCGCTTTGTACATGTATCTGTTCGAATTGAACTCTACTATTGAACATGACTTTCTCTTTTCGGATCGTTTATTAGTTGTTGCATTTCATTTGCAGATTCACTGAAGAGAACAATATCTGCATCTGCAAATCTTAGAATGTTTAGGTATTCATCTCCTATTATGATACCCTTTCCGTTCCCTTCCAGCTTCTTGAATATTTCCTCAAGACAAGCTGTAAACAGTTTTGGTGAGAGGGTATCGCCTTGTCTAACAACTATTTTAATTGACATTTTATTGGTTTCCGTGTGGGGCTTATTGGTTGCTGTCCCATCTTCGTATATATCTTCTAATATATTACAATATACTTCCTCTTCTCCCTATCTTCGAATAGCTTCTAGTACTGCTGGTCAAAGTCAAATGTCTTTTTGTAATTGATGAATGTCATACACATATATTTGTTTATTTGTGTGAGCATGTGGATGTCGTCTGTTGTTGAGAATCCACTGCGGAAGCCTGCTTGTTCTCTAGGCTTGTTAAAATCCTTTCTATCGCCTTTGTTTATGTATCAAAAAAAATTGTTGCATTTTCTAGGCTTACGGAGTTTTTCCGTTAAGAAGGCATTTCTTAAAAAGATTGACTATTTTCACTGTTACAAGTTTCCCTGCAACTATTATTAGATCTATACTAATTATGTCTTTACCTGATGTTTTCCCTCTCTTCATGCCTTTAAGTGCTCATTGTTTTTCTTCATTTGTGATGTTAGGTACGTCTCTAGTTTCCCCGTTCGCTTCTATCCGTGGCTCTTCATTTGATTTGTATAGATCCCTGTAAAAGTCTTCCACTACTCTTATGATTCCATTCTTATTATATCTCACTTCTCTGCCTGGTTCCTTAATTGCATACATTTAGTTTCTCCCTATTCCGAGTCTCCTTTCATACTGTCTCATTTATTATTTGAGTATTGAATTTCCTCACATCTTCTCTCTTCTTTTTATTTATTGTCTTTATTAGTTTTTTTTCTAATTCTCCCTGTTTGATGATACTTTCATGACCCTACATTTTTGCTTGCTTGATATTCTTACCCCTTACTTCATAAACTTCCTTTATTATGTCATTAAACTGTTTGTTGATTTCCTCAATGTTTAGATATTCATCGCTGAGAAGTGAATATCTGTTTTGGATGTTAAAGCTAAATTCTGTTGCTCTTGTCTTCAAGTTAACTAAATTTGGTTGCGGTTTTCGCATGACTTTGTTCCTGTCCCTTCTGAAGTGTAATTTAATTTGGCCTCTGACCATTCCATGGTCACTGCCAACATTTACGTTTTTAACTTGCACATTTTGTTACTATTTTGCGCCTATTTAAAACTTTGAAGTCAATTTCGTTTTTGATGTCAGATGGCGACTTCCATGTCCACTTTTTTCGAAGAATGTATTCACGATATTGAGTGATCGAGCCTCCGCAAAATCGATTAGCATTTGTCCCCTCTCATTCCTAGTGCCTATTCCCCACTACGGGTTCTCCAGTCTTGTTACCTATTTTGGCATTAAAATCTCCCATAATTATTGGGAAATGTTTTTCTCTCTCGCTGGCTAAATGAACATCTTCATACAAGCTCTCTATTTCTTCATCACTGTGGCTGTAGGTTGGAGCATAGACTTAAACAATGTTTAAGTTGTACCTACTGCTTAAATTTATTGTTACTAAAGCAACTTTTTTACTTATATTATAGAATTTCACGGTATTTTTTTTTCTAAACGTTTGTGAACTAAGAAACCTACCCCTAATTCCTGCTTGTTACCCTGAGGTTTACCTCTCCAACAGAGCACGTGTCCATCATTTAGTATTTTCTGTCCTACAACACCCCATTTAATGCTAGCAAGTCGGATTCGTCAGTTCTCATAGTTCTTATATTTTATGTACAAAGGATCATCAACGTGGGGCGGCCTGTCTCTAACCGGAGATTTTTATCACCCTCTGCTCCGGAGTGATTCTTATTGCTGCCGTAACCAGGGGCTCCTTCGCCTCCGGGGAATGATGGCCATTGCTCTGTATGTGCAATCATGGTTTTTGATTGAGAGATAGACAGCCGAATTACCCCCCTAATGGCTTAGTTGTATCTTGGTGGGAGAGGGAGTAGTTTA
Organism: Penaeus chinensis; assembly: GCF_019202785.1. Taxonomy (NCBI): domain Eukaryota; kingdom Metazoa; phylum Arthropoda; class Malacostraca; order Decapoda; family Penaeidae; genus Penaeus; species Penaeus chinensis. Next base: position 73,862 of record NC_061828.1, on the reverse strand, counting down.
GCCGGGATGCCACTGATAAGCCCCTCCAGCAGGGTTGGCCCTGTCTAGTGTGGATTTATGAGCAGCAATGCACGGGCCTGCTCACTACACCAGGGTATACTCCCGCAAGTATGGCTTGAGTATCAGAAGTGCATATATATGTGATTATATTTTATACACTGATTTCATTTATGCGTATGTACATCTATTGCAGACATAGCTGTTCACCCACAAATACCTAAAGTACTACGCATGTGTTAATTTTCGTGCACATATACATGTAAGCGTACATCTTTACATATGCTCCTATGCATATAATATGCATACACGCTCCTACATTATGCACAACTACACACATACACATGCTTACACATATATAGACGTATGCGCATATATGTGTATACGCACCCACATATACGCGAACACACGCATGCGCACATATCTTGTACTTATGACTATACAGACACGTGTGTGTGTGTATATATATATATATATATATATATATATATATATATATATATATATATATATAGCCTTACATATGTTTACGCACATGTGTATCCACATTTATGGGCACACACACTCACACACACACACACACACACACACACACACACACACACACACACACACACACACACACACACACACACACACAAACATATTTACATAGATGTATGTGTCCATATGGTGTGTGTATGTACGTGTGTTGGAGCCTTTGTGTATAAAATGTATTTATGAAATATATATATAAATAGAGCGTAACGAGATGACAGGCCTATGAAAGACTTTGTTAAACACCAAAATCCTTGGGTATTTTCAAAAAGACAAATAATTACGTCTGTGAGAGTTAAAACAACAGAACGAAGGGGTCTTTGTCGTTTCGTCACACTTCTCTTCTCTTTTTCTTTGCCTTAGTCTCTGTTTGTCTTTGTTTCTCTCTCTTCTGTCTCTCGCTCGTTCTTATACATCAGATTATGGATCAGTGTGTTAGGGTTTAAAAAATACACAGATACAGTATTTGAATTTCTTTTAGAATACAATTTGGAGCATCTTATAATGTCCACACCGAGTATAAAATTAAATCATCTTTAAAAGGAGCTATATATGTATATCATTCTTATTTAGTTAATCTTCAACTTTTGAAATCAGGCATTGAAGAGGTACTCTGTGGTTTTATATAAGACGTATGTTATGAATGCAAGCAAGAAGGATACATGCTTGTTTTTGTATGATGAACTTATGATGTATACTTATAGGCTTACTGACATTACTGTGTTTGATATATGTATGTAAAGGTGTAAGGGGCTATTTGTGCGCACGATAGTTTTTTTCATAGATATTCGAGAATAATCACTTAAGCACAGAAGAATTCAATAACAATATGCAATGGAAAAATTTATCCAACTCCAAGCAGACTTTTGGTACGTAAATAAATAAATAAATCATATACATTTTTACAAATTTATGAGGGAAGCAAACGTTTTTTCATTCCATGTATATAAGACCTCAGCTTAATTTGGCCTTCACACACACACACACACACACACTCACACTCACACTCACACTCACACTCACACTCACACTCACACTCACACTCACACTCACACTCACACACACACATATATATCATGTACAAAGTACGCTTTTATTAGATTTTTTTCAAGTTCCATGTTATCTTTTGGTATAAAACCGATCCTTACTTCTTTTCTTTTTATCGATGTTTGAGGTTTTCCCTTTTCTTTGTCTAATTATACCAACACTGTCAGATTTCGTTTAGAAATGTTGTTTTAAGCTTTAAAATAAAAACTGAGTCTTAAAGTGTTTTCAGTTCTTCTGGGTATATATACACATAAGCTTAGCATTCGCTTCCAGCTGGGTCTGCATTCCGCATATTGCTCGTTTCCTGCTTTCCCTTTTTCTGTGCATCATTAAGACACTATGGATTCATGATTGCCATTATGATGAAGTCTACAGCCGTTCTATGACAACGTATGAGCCAACGAGTACATGCCTTTCTCTAACCTTAGTTATCCAAGGTATCTGCCTGGCTTTCATTATCGCTCACATCACTGTTGTCTCTTGTGTTATCAAAATGCATTTCAAGTAGACCTTTGGCTTTGCCACTCACTGTCTCATCCGTATTCCGCTGTAGGATCTCAAGTTTCTCCTTTCCTCCAGCCTCTGCTATCCTATGAACGATTGCTTGCTTGTCCCCACACTCCTGTTGGAAGTTTGAGTTGGTTAGCTATGAAGAGGGGATTTTTTGTTTTGTATCATTAACGGTCATCTCTGAAAGGTCTTTCTCTTCCTAGACCTTCCTTACCCCCTCCCCTCTCCATCGTCTTATTAATTCATAATTCGTCTCTCCCCATACCCTTCCATTCCCTTCATCCATCATCGTACATTCCATTTATTTTGCTTCCTCTAGCTTGAACAGGAGCAAAGCCCATCTCCGTCTCCGGCATCCCCCACTCCCAAAACATTTAAACAACCACACTTAAACACCAACAACCGCATATCCACATTCATCCCTACACACTATAATGCATAGAACCTTTATACCTCTACCCACACAGTTGCTTCAACATCTCTACTTACAGCCTTATTTCAACACCACTGCAAAGTTTTCCTTTCCTAAATCTTTGTGGGCCCTCCTCCACTCAAGTCTCACATTCACAATATGAACGCCCACTCCCATACTTACCGCCAGGATGTTATCAAGCCCCTCGAGGGCCACAGTGACAACAGAAGTTTCAAAAACACCCAAGACTGTTACGAGTGCTTCCACGCCTCCTGCAGCGACCAGGGCTTCAATCTGGCTCGGCGTGCCTCCCGAGGTTAGGTTGGAGAGCGCCCACGTCGCTTCCTTTTGTACGTCTAGGAATCCCTGGTAGGAAAGGTTGGTAATTTAAAAGGGCTTATTGAGCAAGGTAAGGGTGGTCTTATCGCCTAAGATTCCTAATTTCTTTGGTAAGATAAATAATTACATGTTTTTTATTATCATGACAAAATGACTAGAAACGGAGTCAAGTAATTCTCAACAGATATTAATTGAAATAAAAGAAATAATCATAATGATAATAAGATGAATAATGATAACTTCACAAAAAATAATGATAACATAAACACAAAAGAATAACAATGAAAAGATAATGTTGATAATGATGATATTACTACAACTACTACTAATAATAATGATAATAATGATAGTATTAATAATAATAATAATAATAACAATATCATTAATAATAATAATAAACTTATAATAACAATAATAACAACAGTAGCAATATCAACAGCAATAATAATAATAATAATAATAATAATAATAATAATAATAATAATAATAATAATAATACTGATAATAATAATAATAATAATAATAATAATAATAATAATAATAATAACAATACAATAATGATGATGATTGATGATCATGATGATAATAATGATAATAGTAATAATAATGATAATAATAATAATTATAATACTAATAATAATAATGCTGATAATGATTATGATAATATAATAAGAGTAAGAATAAGAAAAGTGATTATAAAATAATAATAATAATAACAATAAGCGAAATAATAATAATGACAAGGATAATAATATAATAATGATGGTAGAAATACCCACAAAGCACAAACTAGTAATAATAGTAATAATAGCAATACTAATAATGATAATAATAATAATAATAATAATAATAATTATTATTATATTATTATTATTATTATTATTATTATTGTTATTATTATTATTATTTTTATTATTATTGTAATGTTACAATTATTATGATAAAAATAACGATGATAACAATAATCATATAAAAATCGTAAAGACAATAATACTAATGACAAAAATAATAATGATAATGAAAATTACAATAATAATAATAATAATAATAATAATAATAATAATAATAATGATAATAATAATAATAATAACAATAATCATATAAAAAGCGTAAAGACAATAATACTAATGACAAAAATAATAATGATAATGAAAATTACAATAATAATCATAATAATAATAATAATAATAATAATAATAATAATAACAATAATACAAATAATAATAATGCTGATAACACTGATTATGATAATGATAATGATAATAGTAATAATAATGATAACAATACTAAAGTTGATAATAAATGATAATAAACTTAATAATAATAATGATTATAATAATAATAATTATAATAATAATAATAATAATAATAATAATAATAATAATAATAATAATGATACTACTACTAATAATAATTATATCATGAACAACAGCAATAATAACAACCGTAGTAGCAATAATGATATTAATTGTATTGTTAATATTAACAATATCAAACTAAGTTTGATATGACGTTATGGTTAGTTTCAATCTAAGTTGAACACATGGTAAAGGTGGACTAGGCTAGATTAGTTCTATTCTTTTACATTATGCAACATTGGTTATTCTCATATAATTTCTTTCACAAAGTCTTTTAAATTTCCATTTACCTAATTTATTACATTTGTAAACGCAGTTGGACACAAATAGGAATATAAACAGATTTACAGTTGATTGTATGACTGTATTACTATCTCTTCCTGTGGTTCCCAACCATAGACATACTCGGTCCAACGGCCTCTTGCATCCCTAAAACAGCAACTGCATCTGCTGTCTGCCCTTAACACTATGAATCTACGACTTGTGTTCTCCTCATTACCAGCACTAAAGCTGTGCATATTGTTCAACGTTGCACATTTTACCAGTGATTTGTTCAAATTAATAGTACAACAAAGTAAACAGTTGTGCCAAGCGTGAGAGAGGCGTCACAGATCCCCGTTTCATGGAAAACTCTTGAAGCTCAACCTCTTTCTACTGTTCGTGTACCACCCTCTGCCCTTATAAAATCCTGACTATACTCCATCTTTACAATCCTCAGTCTCAGCAACAGCATACCCTGAGCATAACAATATGATTTTCTTTAGCTTCTAGTTTTAGAAAATGGTGACAATAGTAGGAATGACTTAGCTAAATACTATGTATTTCCGCATGCGTATCAAAAGCTGTAAGCCTACAGTATAATAGTCCTGGGAAATATCTCGTTTTTAGAGAAAGTAAATTTGACTAAGTGATACGACTCATCTTATGTAGAACCTGGTTTAAACCAATTAAACCTGATAAACTTTTTCACTGTACACATTTTTTTTTTTTAAGTTGTTCAATGAATGTTAGAACTACAGCGCTAAAATAT
>NC_061828.1:61132-63632 GCF_019202785.1 Penaeus chinensis | reverse complement strand
GACATGACATTTACACACGCACACAAACCAGGGCATGGCAACATCTTAGTAAAAGACGCCCTCAACCAAGTGTCAGAATGGGCAAGGTCCTAAAAGATATTGATCATCACCAAGAAGTGCTCGGAAATGAAAATTAAATTCAACAAATCAGCCGATTGTGAAAGTGCTCTGAAAATATGTAACGAGCTTTTAACACGCGCCTCAGAGGTGAATATGATAGGAGTATTGATCAATGATGGCCTGAAGTAGTTCGGCAATACCAAAAGAAAAAAAAAAAAAAAATCTCAAAATGCGGGAAAATGTTTTTCATGCTATCAAAATTTAAACCATTTCGGTGCATCCAGGAATGATCCACTTTGCATATGAACAAATTTAATTTGACCATTTTGTGAATTGGCAGAACCACTTTGGCATTCGTCCATAACCAACTTTGAAAGAAAAAGTTAAATTAGAGAAAAAAAAAAGGTAAGACCATTGCGCACCATAATAAGATCAAACTACACCTCATATATGTATGCGCCAAACTAGCTGCAAATCCTCCTCCTTAGAAAACTGGAGAAAATTCGCTCAAGACATTGCCACATGTATATGTGTGTGTGTGTGCATATACATACATGTGTGTGTGTATGTGTGTGTGTGTGTGCATCTACCTATCTATATATATACATATACATATATAAGTATGCATATACATATACATTTATTTATATATATGAATATGTATCTATCTATCAATATATATATATATATATATATATATATATATGCATACATGACTGCCGCGATAGTCCGGTGGTTAGCGCACCGGACTCCGGCCCTTGTGGTCCCGAGTTCAATTCTCCGTCGCGGCGGTCGTAAAAAGGCCTGCGCTCTGACTGTTGGCTTGAGCCCGAGAAAACGATATATCGCCTTGAGAAGTCAAACGCAGGTGTCGTAGGGGAAGTCATCGCTGTGGCATAAGTGTTAGCGCGCCGATCCGCGGTTGATTAGGAAGGGCATCCAATCGATTATATCTTCGTTAGAAACACATACTTCAAAGAAATTCCAGAGTGTGTGTGTATATATATGTATATATGTATATATATATGTATATATATATGTATATATATACATACACACACACACACACACACACACATGCACACACACACACACACACACACATATATATATATATATATATATATATATATATATATATATATCAGACATGAGCTGACGAAACACCTGAAAACTGTGACCTTCCACTTGTCCGTATAATTGCAGCCACAACCTTGGATAGTTTGCATCTGCCCGATAATGTATTATTCTCTGTCGCGATGTATGCAGCTCCCATATTTTTTCTGTTTATTCCTCTACGGACTACTTTTGCTTCCTTCCAGTTCGGTAGATGTTCACCTACATGTACATGTACCACTATGGCGTTGGAAGTTGTATCGTGACGGATGTCAGCTCGATGCTCGCCGATCCTGGTGTTAAAACAACGGCCTATTTCACCAGTAAGTATGCTGTATCGCATCTGCTGCAGGGTATGCGATATACAACACTGTTAGGGGTACTCCCAGGTTGCTCCCTGTCTCGTTCTATGTCATGTATCTTTTTGCCTGATGTGCTGGTGGTTCTCACTGTGGAGCCGAAGTATCTGCTGACCGAAATGTTACGAAAATGAGGAAATTATTAAAAGAGGGTGCATGGTCTGATTTTGCGACTATGTTCTCTGCCTTCTTTCTGAGGTTTAGCAGGAAGCCTCTGGTATGTTTGTTTCATGAAAGAGGAAGAAGCAAATTTCAGCACCGGACTTTGTTTGATTGCCGTGGGCGGAGTAGTAATGGATACAATCGTCTTTATTTGTAGACTTCCTGTATACAGAGAAACGTATGCCATCGTCACCCCGATGGATCAGAGTGTCCAGGAAAGGTAATTTCTGATCTTCTTCCTCCTCCACCGTGAACTGGATTTTCTCGTGGACGGAGTTAAGCCGCGTTAGTGTATGTTGTAAGCACGACCTTCTGGGGACAATGACGAGAACATCATCTACGTATCGAAGCCAAGTTGAATGTCTGCCGATTATATCCTTATAGTTATCCCTCTTCAGTGTCTCCATGAATAGGCAGGCCATGACTGCACTCAGGGGGGAGCCCATGGCAAGATCGCTAATTTGCTGGTATTCTTCCCCAGCAAATTCGAAGTAGCCGAAGTCCACGCATAACTTCACCAGGCGAACGAACTGATGTCTCGGCAGTGAAAGTTCAGTATCTGTCATGGAGCTCTCGACTGCTCGTACTGCTCCGTCTGTGGGTACATTGGTGAAGAGGGATTTTACATCAAAACTGGCAAGCTTTTTATTTTTATACCCGGAACTCTGACGACGTCTGATGAGGTCTCCGGAATTCTTCAGGTGGGAATCACTGATGACCCCCAATACCAGAGGTGATCGGTCTTATCGGTACGTCTGGTTTGTGCACCTCCAGAAGAGGCGGGGAGCCTCTTCTGGTGAAGC
>NC_061828.1:36132-41132 GCF_019202785.1 Penaeus chinensis | reverse complement strand
CAGTATAATATAATCCTATTCATCTAGCCTTTTCACAGCTTTTCAGGGGTGCGAGATATCAGAGTAACCAGCAATGTGATTTTTAGGAGACCCGAGCCCAAGAACGTTTCAAGCATTCAGCCTTGGTCAGAACCAGAACTTAAGAGGTCGCAAATGTCATTTGTTTTTCTGACTGGGACTGAGTGAAAGCTCTACGACTGTATGATATTTATTTATTGAGCAAACTGCACTCACTAGGTAAGTCAGTAATGAATATAGATAAAGATGTGTGCATCACTAATTTATCACAGCGGGGATGATGCACGTGATGCATTAACACCAGATGTACTTAAGTATAGCACTCAAACATATCCCCCCTCCAAAAGTTGGCGTCCCAACTCCATAAGTATTTTTGCCTAAAGTGTTAGCACGAAAACATACCGATCCCTAATTTAAGCCAGTTAATCTCTAACCCAAAATGGAGAATAACTTGTGTAGATAAAAAATGTATATAGTATAATTTAGAGTCGGAGCCAAAGTTAACAAGAAAATAGCATCAAAATGGCACAGATCACGAAGACTGTCTGAACACCCAAAAGGTCAGGCAGGAATCAACCGAGACAACACATCAAGGAAAAGTAAAATGGCCCTGAGAGTATTATGGGCGAGATTGTAAAATATCTGTCTCCCAGGAGGTGCGGATCCTTAACCTGAGAGGAGAAAGCTAAGTGATAACTCCATTAAGAACATTGACTGGCACACTAGAGGTACGGATCCTCAAGCAGTGTCCCTTCTATGTGAAGTCATCTTTTTATACTCACTGACACTTTGATTTCACAAAATTCTGCTTTGGGACATTGTGTAATAGAGTGCACCTTGAAGATGGTAATGCAGCATATCACACGCAAAATTCCAAGAGACCAGGTGTTTCCTACACACAACCATAAATAACACTCAACTTTGGGGAGACACGGTTTCAGCAATCCTGGCGTGAAGCGAGGTAAATCCACAAGGCGAGAATACAAATAACACTGAGAGCGGGACCACCGTACACAACAAAGGTCAAGACCGAACCAAAAGTATCCAAAACCATGGGTACTTACACATGAAAGAGATCAGCAGGCCATGCCCTAGGCATGGCGCGAAAAGATGGGCAAAGTATCGAAACAAGCCAAAGGACCCAAACAAACATGGAAAGAGAGAGGGAGGAAAACAAACAAACAAACAAACTATGTGACGACCATTACTACCTTAAGGGGTTATATTGACACTTTGGAAGCGTCGTCGAAGAGATAGAATAATAGAAAAAAAAGATAGGGGAGAGGATACTTAGGAGAACTGGTAATAACTGTTTAAACGAAAACTGAATTTCGGGCTGTGCATATTTACGGTATTTGGCTTTAAAAATAATTAAATCTTTATTATTTTCTAGGCGACTTCAACACCATCCAAATAATGAGCTTTGGTTTTAAATGCGTCATATGGTCATAAAATAACCAAGACCACATTAATTGTGTCTCTGGCGTTGGTCACAGTTTATAATGGCGCGGGAGGGCGAAACGCAAATGACAGGTGTAGCACCAGCCCCGTGCGGGTGCGCAGAGGTAGGCGCCCGCTCCTTGAAAAAAACGGAGATCTTGATAGCTCAGGATATTCAGGGGATGGATGGGGGGAGGGCTGCGAAGTGATGGCGCACTCAAGCCGAGAGGGCGCTTCGTTGGTGAAAGTAAAGCCAGAGGCATTTCGTCCAAGTCAAAGGCAGCATGACAGAGTTCCCCACATCATTTATTCCGTGGTAGAAGAGGCAGGCATTTGGCATGGTACTAAGTTATTATTATAACACTAATACTATCACCGTTCAGTATACCGAACACGCCTACATGAAAAGTCTAATTGATGGGAATGTAGCACCTGCTGTTTCAAACTACTGGTTATGTGTTACCAGCAGCCTTATCAGATATCACCTCTATACAAATATATGATTGGCGAAACAGAGAAGAGAAGGGTAATGGAATACAAATTTAGAAGAATACCATGAAACTGAAGCTAGTGAACGATACTAAGATCCAAGGCGAATAATACCTCTTATACTCCCAAAAAACATAGATTATGGTGCACCCGGAATTGTATGTATTATTTACAATGCAGAAAATTCTATAGAAAATTATGGCACAGGTCAGCATTATAACAAGTTACCTATTGATAAAAAAAAAGAAAGAAGATAAAACACACTAGGTGGAGGCAATAACGTCTTTACCGTCACTTATTTCTCTTTACGATATACCCGAAAATACATGTATAACTGCAATAGTTAATGATAAAATGGAATGAATGTCGAAGGTGTATAGAATACTGGCATTGAATATATCTTCGTCATAGGTTGTGTACTGCTTTTTTTTTTAACATTCACATACTTACGAACACTCTTCTTTATTCATTAAAAAATGGTTTTCTGAATATGAGAAATGTTCATTATAACTCGTACCCTTGCATTAGCGGAAAATCGGGTATGAATTTCACATCAGAACAGGAAGCATTGATTTAGGAAATATTATTATTATTATTATTTTTTTTACTATACACTAAAAAAGGCTACAACCGCTTATATGAAATGGGATAATCGCTTTCCATATTTTAGTCTTTCCTAAAGAAAGATAGCAACGCATTCGATATGGCTCACAGTGGTTTCTATTATACAGGTTATACACACACACACACACACACATATATATATATATATTTTTTTTTTTATATATACATATATATACATATATACATATATATACATATATATACATATATATATATATATATATATATATATATATATATATATATAACATACACATCTTTATATATGCATATATATATATATATATATATAAGTATATATATCTATATCTATCTATATGTGTATGTGTGTATGTCTGTGTGTGTGTGTGTGTGTGTGTGTGTGTGTGTGTGTGTGTGTGTGTGTGTGTATGTGTGTGTGTGTGTGTGTGTGTGTGTGTGTGTGTGTGTGTGTGTGTGTGTGTGTGTGTGTGCGCGTGCGTGCGTGCGTGTGTGTAAGGGGAAACATATGAAAGGAAGGAAATGGAAAGTAAGATAAACGTTTCGGTGAAGTATAAATGAGGCGTGAATGTTAATTGGGCAAGCTACCCAATAGCTAAAACCAATACGAATGTCCGTGTGAGTTCATGAATGTTGCTATTGGTCTGTATATTTATTTTACATTGAAGGGATCTTATCAGAGGAGACACCTCATCGCAACAAAATGGACGGGAAAGAAAGTCGCTCATGAACGAATGGACACATTAGTTGTGACGCTATTACCAAGAGATAAACAATAGCGAGTGGGAGGAGTGATGACCCGAGGGCAGCCGCGGACACGTCGCTTTGATGAGAGGAACACGGCTAGAAAAAAGTCTAGCTACTCTGACGGCCTAACCGAGAAGACTAGAGGCTTGCTCTTGTGCTTAGCTGAATCCTATACATGTATGTATAAAGAGTAATTTGTAAAACATGGAAATATCATTTAAAAAATGGACATGACTTTTAAAAAATGGACATAGCCATTCAAACTTGAACAATGTTCCTTAAAAAATGGACATGACCTAATATGAAAATCGGAAATTGTGTAATTATTGCTAATTAACTGCACTATGAGGATGTTGGACACGTCTTTTGTGAAAATCATGAATTTAATATTACTGATAGACTGTCCTGAGAGAATGTTTTTGTTGTTGCTTGCATCTATATACATAAAGCGTAATTTCCAAAAAAAAAAAGGGACATGTCCTTCAAAAACTGACATGTTTAGAAAAAAATGGACATGCCTTTTATTAAAAATGGACACACCGTTTAAAAAATAAGCATGTCATTTAAAAATGGACAGTAATTTTTGTTAACTTATTGCACTTTTTTCATATTTTACTTCAGGGAATTTCAATAGATTTTTAATATCACATTTGCAAACAAACTGTCTTGTACGAGTACACTGTACATTTATACACAGAATATTTTTTTAAAATGGACACGTCCTTGAATGGGACATACAATAATTATTCCGATGGACTGCACTGTGAGGATGTTGTTGTTGTTATTGTTTCATTACATGTCGTGGGAGAATGGTATAGGAACACATCTTAATAAACAGTGGATACGTTACTTCACAAAAGATGAAGATGAATATACCAACTTGCATACTGTAGATTTACACATAAAGAGTAATTTATGAAGAATGGGCATGTCCTTAAAAATGGACATATCTTTTTAAAAAATGGACATATCCCTTATGAAATGGACAGGTCCTTTAGAAAAAAGACATTCTTTAAAAGAATGGACATATTTTTAAAAACTGGACATGGCTTTTAACAAATGGACATATACTTTACAAAATGTCCGTCTGTGAATAAATGCTGGTCATTCATCTATATATTTATTACCCTTTTTCACATGAAAATCCATCGTGCGCATTCGTACCCATTATTTACGTTTAATATAAAACCAATGAGTGAATATGAAGTCAAGCGGAATTCATTCAAACACAGCATTTAGTGCATGAATTCTTTTTTTTACTTATAATCTTAACTTACTAAGAATTAATTAAAAAGACAATCCCCAAATGACATTGAATATGCTCTGCACAGGCGCTTAATAGACGATAGGTGGAACCATAACAATGACGCCACGCTTGGACAGAACTGGCAGCAAAACCTAACAGTTCGACAAACTGTCTAGCCTTTTCGCTAACAGTTGGATTAGCGTTACAGAAGAGGCCCATAGTTGTTCCATTACTAAAACAAAAATGCACACGACGTCGTGTGAGAATTTTATAGGAATACATATTAAGAAATATTAGATACGTTACTTCACAAAACATGAAGATCAATATGCCAACTTGTATATTATGTATGTATACATAATGAGTAATTTATAAAAATAAAAAAAGGGACCTATCCTTTCAAAAATGAACCTGACCTTTAAAAAATGGACGTGCCCTTTAAAAAATGGTCATACCC
>NC_061828.1:28632-31132 GCF_019202785.1 Penaeus chinensis | reverse complement strand
TCTCCCTTTCTCTCTCTCTCTCTACCTCTCCCTTTCTCTCGGACTGTCTCTCTGCCTCTTCCTCTCACTCTCTCTCTCTCTTTCCTCTCTCTCGCTCTATCTCTCTATCTCTCTATCTATCTCTCTCTCCCTCCCTCCCTCCCTCCCTCTCCCTCCCTCTCTGACCATTCCCCTCTCTCCCTTCCTTCCTCTCTCTCTGGCTCCCTCCACGTCTCTTCTCTTCCTCCTCTCTCTCTCTCCCTCATCTCATCATTCTCTCTCCCTTATCTCTCACTCTCTTTCTCTCTCTCTCTCTCTCTCTCTCTCTCTCTCATTACCTCTACCTCTACCTCTCTCTACCTCTCCCTTTCTCTATCTCTCTCTCTGCCTCTCTCCCGCTCTCTTTGCCTCTCTCTCTCTCTGCCTCTCTCTCTCTCTCTCTCTCTCTCTCTCTCTCTTCTCTCTCCTCTCTCTCTTCTCTCTCTCTCTCTCTCTCTCTCTCTCTCTCTCTCTCTCTCTCTCTCTCTCTCTTTCTTTATCTCTCTCTCTCTCTCTCTCTCTCTCTCTCTCTCTCTCTCTCTCTCTCTCTCTCTCTCTCTCTCTCTCTGTCCCTTTCTCTCTTTCCCTCTCTCTCTGCCTCTCCCTTTCTCTCTCGCTCTACCTCTCCCTTTCTCTCGGACTGTCTGTCTGCCTCTTCCTCTCTTCCTTTCTCTCTCTCTCTCTCTCTCTCTCTATCTATCTATCTCTCTATATCTCTATCTCTCTATCTCTCTATCTTTCTATCTCTCTATCTCTCTTTCTCACCCTCCCTCCCTCTATCCCTCTCCCCCTTTCTCCCTCTCTCCCTCTCTCCCTCTCTCACCATTCCCATCTCTCCCTTCCTCACTCACTCTCTTTCCCTTCCTCTCTCCCTCACTCTCTTTGCCTCCCTCCACTTCTTTCACTTCCTCCTTCCTCTCTCCCTCATCTCATCTCTCTCTCTCTCTCTCTCTCTCTCTCTCTCTCTCTCTCTCTCTCTCTCTCTCTCTCTACCTGTCCCTATCTCTCTCTCTCTCTATCTCTCTCTACCTCTCCCTTTCTCTCTCTCTCTGCCTCTCCCTTTCTCTCTCTCTCTCTGCCTCTCCCTTGCTCTCTCTCTCTCTACCTCTCCCTTTCTCCCTCTCTCTCTGTCTCTGCCTCTCCCTTTCTCTATCTCTGCGTCTCCCTTTCTCTCTCCCTCTCTCTCTACCTCTTCCTTTCTCTCTCTCTCTATCCGTCATTTTCTCTCCCTCCACCTCTCCCTTTCTCTCTCTCTCTACCTCTCCCTTTCTCTCTCTTTACATCTCTCTTTCTCTCTCTCGTTCTCTGTCTCTCCCTTTCACTCTCTCTCTCTACTTCTCCCTTTCTCTCTCTCTCTCTCTACCTCTCCCTTAATCTCTCTCTCTACCTCTCTCTTTCTCACTCTCTCCCTCTGCCTCTCCCTCTCCCTCCCTCTCTCTCTCTCTCTCTCTCTCTCTCTCTCTCTCTCTCTCTCTGTCTCTCTCTCTCTCTCTCTGCCTCTCCCTCTCCCTCTCCCTCTCCCCCCCCTCTCTTTCCCTCTCCCTCACTCCCTCCCTTCCTCTCTCTCTAACTCTCCCTTTCTCTCTCTCTTTCTCTCTGACTCTCCCTTTCTCTTTCTCTCTCTGCCTCTCTCTCTATCCGTCATTTTCTCTCCCTCCACCTCTCCCTTCCTCTCTCTCTCTACCTCTCCTCTCTATCTCTCTATATCTCTAACTCTCTATCTCTCTTTCCCTCCCTCCCTCCCTCCCTCCCTCTCCCCCTTTCTCCCTCTCTCCCTCTCTCCCTCTCTCACCATTACCATCTCTCCCTTCCTCCCTCACTCTCTTTCCCTTCCTCTCTCCCTCACTCTCTTTGCCTCCCTCCACTTCTTTCACTTCCTCCTTCCTCTCTCCCTCATCTCATCTCTCTCTCTCTCTCTCTCTCTCTCTCTCTCTCTCTCTCTCTCTCTCTCTACCTGTCTCTATATCTCTATCTCTCTATCTCTCTATCTCTCTATCTCTCTATCTTTCTATCTCTATCTCTCTTTCCCTCCCTCCCTCCCTCTATCCCTCTCCCCCTTTCTCCCTCTCTCCCTCTTTCCCTCTCTCCCTCTCTCACCATTCCCATCTCTCCCTTCCTCCCTCACTCTCTTTCCCTTCCTCTCTCCCTCACTCTCTTTGCCTCCCTCCACTTCTTTCACTTCCTCCTTCCTCTCTCCCTGATCTCATCTCTCTCTCTCTCTCTCTCTACCTGTCCCTATATCTCTCTCTCTCTATCTCTCTCTACCTCTCCCTTTCTCTCTCTCTCTCTGCCTCTCCCTTTCTCTCTCTCTCTCACTGCCTCTCCCTTGCTCTCTCTCTCTCTACCTCTCCCTTTCTCTCTATCTCTCTGTCTCTGCCTCTCCCTTTCTCTATCTCTGCGTCTCCCTTTCTCTCTCCCTCTCTCTCTACCTCTTCCTTTCTCTCTCTCTCTATCCGTCATTTTCTCTCCCTCCACCTCTCTC
>NC_061828.1:8632-13632 GCF_019202785.1 Penaeus chinensis | reverse complement strand
AACCTAACCTTTTTTTTCTGTCTCTCTCTCTCTTTCTCTCTTTCTCTCTCTCTCTCTCTACCTGTCCCTTTCTCTCTATCTATCAGTCACTTTCTCTCTCGTTTCCTCTCTCTTTCTCTTTCTCTATATATCTCTCTCTCTGCCTCTTTCTCTCTCTCTCTCTCTGCCTCTCCCGTATTCTCTCTCTCTTTATACCTGTCCCTTTCTCTGTCTCTCTCTCTCTCTCTCTCTCTCTCTCTCTCTCTCTCTCTCTCTCTCTCTCTACTTCTACCCCTCCCCTTATCTCTCTCGATCTGTACCTCTCCCTTTCTCTTTCTCTCTCTAACTCTCCCTTTCACTACTTCTCCCTTTTCTTTAGGTCTCACT
The DNA here is from genome assembly GCF_019202785.1 of Penaeus chinensis. NCBI lineage: Eukaryota > Metazoa > Arthropoda > Malacostraca > Decapoda > Penaeidae > Penaeus > Penaeus chinensis. The sequence continues at coordinate 13,266 of NC_061828.1, read as the reverse complement.
TTGTACCTCTCCCTTTCTCTCTCTACCTTTCCATATCTCTTTCTCTCTCTTCCTCTGTCCTTCTCGCTACCTGTCCATTTCTCTTTCTTTTTCTGTGCCCCCCCTTTTTTTTCTCTCTTTGTACTTCTCCCTTTCTCTCTCTCTCTCTCCCTCTGTCCTTCTCTCTACCATTCCATTTCTCTTTCTCTCTCTGTGCCCCCCTTTTTTTTCTCTCTTTGTACTTCTCCCTTTCTCTCTCTCTCTCTCTCTCTCTCTCTCTCTCTCTACCTTTCCCTTTCTTTCTATCTATCTGTCCCTTTCTCTCTCTCTCTTCCACTCTCTTTCTCTATCTCTCTCTCTCTGCCTCTTTCTCTCTCTCTCTCTCTCTGCCTCTTTCTCTCTCTCTCCCTCTCCCTCTCTCCCCCCCCCCCTCTCTCTCTCTCTCTCTCTCTCTGCCTCTCCCGGATTCTCTCTCTCTTTCTACCCGTCCCTTTCTCTCTCTCTCTCTTTCTCTACCTCTCTCTTTCTCTCTCAACCTCTCTTTTCTCTTTCTCTACCGCTCTTTTTCTCTTTCTCTCTCTTTTTCTCTCACCCAACCTAAACTAACCTAGCCTAACCTAACCTAACCTAACCTAACCTACCTAACCTAACCTAACCTAACTTAACCTTCCTAACCTAACCTAACCTAACCTAACGAAAGCTAACCTAACCAAACCTTACCTAACCTAACCTAACCTAACCTAACTTTTCTCTCTCTCTCTCTCTGCCTCTTCCTTATTCTCTTTCTCTACCTGTACCTTTCTCTCTCTCTGCTTGTCCCTTTCTTTCTCTCTTTCTCTGCCTCTCCCTTTATCTCTTTCTCTCTTTTCCTCTCCCTTTCTCTCTCTCCCTCTTGCCTCTCCCTTACTCTCTCTCTCTCTACCTGTCCATTTATCTCTATCTCTCTGCCTCCCCATTTCTCTATTTCTCTCTCTACCTCTCCCTTCTTCTCTCTGCCTCTCCCTTTCTCTGTCTCTCTCTTTCTACCTCTCCCTTTTTCTCTCTCACTTTCTCTGCCTCTCCCTTTCTCTCTCTCTGTCCCTTTCTTTCTCTCTTTCCCTTTCTATCACTTCCTTTCTCTCTGTATCTCTGTACTTCTTCCTTTCTCTCTCTCTCTGTCTGCCTCTCCCTTTATCTCTCTCTCTCTCTACCTCCCCCTTTCTCTCGCTCTCTCTTTCTCTGCCTCTCATTTTCTCTCTCTTTCTCTCTGCCTCACCCTTGATATCTCTTTCTTTCTCGCTCTCTCTCTCTCTCTCTCTCTACCTCTCCCTTTCTCGCTCTCTACCTCTCCCCTTCTCTTTATCTCTTTACTTCCCCCTTTCTCTCTCCCTCCCTTCCTCTCCATTTCTCTCCCTCTCTCCCTCTCTCTCTACGTCTTCCTTTCTCTCTATATCTCTACCTCTCCCTTTCTTTATCTCTCTCTCTGCCTCCCCGTTTCTCTCTCTCTCTCTGTCTCTCCCTTTCTCTTTTTCTCTTTCCTTTACTATTCGTCCAAAAAATGGACGAATGATAAATATTATCGGAATTTTGTCAGGTTTTGAGAACAATCGGACATTTTACCGATGTCAAATTAGGACTGGTAAATATTATCGGAATTTTGTTAGGTGTTGAGAAAAATCGGACGTTTTACCGATGTAAATTTTGGGCTTTGCAAAAAATGGACGAATGGTAAATATCAGAATTTTGTTAGGTGTTGAGAAAAATCGGACATTTTACCGACGTAAAATTTTGACTTTGCCAAAAAATGGACGAGTGGTAAATATTATCGAAATTTTGTTAGGTGTTAAGAAAAATCGGACATTTTACCGATGTCAAATTTGGACTTTGCAAAAATGGACGAGTGGTAAGTATTATCGGAATTTTGTTAGGCGTTGAGAAAAATCGGACATTTTACCGATGTCAAATTTTGATTTGCAAGAAATGGACGAATGGTAAATATTATCGGAATTTTGTTAGGTGTTGAGAACAATCGGACATTTTACCGATGTCAAATTTGGACTGGTAAATATTATCGGAATTTTGTTAGGTGTTGACAAAAATCGGACATTTTACCGATGTCAAATATGGACTGGTATATATTATCGGAATTTTGTTAGGTGTTGAGAAAAATCGGACATTTTACTGATGTCAAATTTTGACTTTGCAAGAAATGGACGAATGGTAAATATTATCGGAATTTTGTTAGGTGTTGAGAACAATCGGACATTTTACCGATGTCAAATTTGGACTGGTAAATATTATCGGAATTTTGTTAGGTGTTGACAAAAATCGGACATTTTACCGATGTCATATATGGACTGGTATATATTATCGGAATTTTGTTAGGTGTTGAGAAAAATCGGACATTTTACCGATGTCAAATTTTGACTTTGCAAAAAATGGACGAATGGTAAATATCGGAATTTTGTTAGGTGTTGAGAAAAATCGGACATTTTACCGATGTCAAATTTGGACTGGTAAATATTATCGAAATTTTATTAGGTGTTGAGAAAAGTCGGACATTTTACCGATGTTAAATTTTGACTTTGCCAAAAATGGACGAGTGGTAAATATTATCGGAATTTTGTTAGGTGTTGAGAAGAGTCGGACATTTTACCGATGTCAAATTTGGACTGGTAAGCATTATCGAAATTTTGTTAGGTGTTGAGAAAAATCGGACATTTTACTGATGTCAAATTTTGACTTTACAAGAAATGGACGAATGGTAAATATCGGAATTTTGTTAGGTGTTGAGAAAAATCGGACATTTTACCGATGTCATATTTGGACTCTGCAAGAAATGGACGAATGGTAAATATTATCGGAATTTTGTTAAGTGTTGAGAACAATCGGACATTTTACCGATGTCAAATTTGGACTGGTAAATAATATCGGAATTTTGTTAGGTGTTGAGAACAATCGGACATTTTACCGATGTCAAATTTGGACTGGTAAATATTATCAGAATTTTATTAGGTGTTGAGAAAAATCGGACATTTTACCGATGTCAAATTTTGACTTTGCCAAAAATGGACGCGTGGTAAATATTATCAGAATTTTGTTAAGTGTTGAGAACAATCGGACATTTTACCGATGTCAAATTTGGACTGGTAAATATTATCGAAATTTTGTTAGGTGTTGAGAAAAATCGGACATTTTACCGATGTCAAATTTGGACTGGTAAATATTATCGGAATTTTGTTAGGTGTTGAGAAAAATCGGACATTTTACCGATGTCAAATTTTGACTTTGCAAGAAACGGACGAATGGTCAATATTATCGGAATTTTGCTAGGTGTTGAGAACAATCGGACATTTTACCGATGTCAAATTTGGACTGGTAAATATTATCGGAATTTTGTTAGGTGTTGAGAAAAATCGGACATTTTGCCGATGTCAAATTTGGACTTTGCAAAAAATGGACGAATGGTAAATATAATCAGAATTTTGTTAGGTGTTGAGAAGAATCGGACATTTTACCGATGTCAAATTTGGACTGGTAAATATTATCGGAATTTTGTTAGGTGTTGAGAAAAATTGGACATTTTACCAATGTAAAATTTTGACTTTGCAAAAAATAGACGAGTGGTAGGTATTATCGGAATTCTGTTAGGTGTTGAGAAAAATCGGACATTTTACCAATGTCAAATTGTGACTGCCAAAAATGGACGAATGGTAAATATTATTGGAATTTTGTTAGGTGTTGAGAAAAATCGGACATTTTACTGATGTCAAATTTTGACTTGGCAAGAAATGGACGAATGGTAAATATCATCGAAATTTTTTAGGTGTTGAGAACAATCAGGACATTTTACCGATGTCAAATTTGGACTGGTAAATATTATCGGAATTTTATTAGGTGTTGAGAAAAATCGGACATTTTACCGATGTCAAATTTGGACTTTGCAAAAAATAGACGAATGGTAAATATCGGAATTTTGTTAGGTGTTGAGAAAAATCGGAAATTTTACCGATGTCAAATTTTGACTCTGCAAGAAATGGACGAATGGTAAATATTATCGGAATTTTGTTAGGTGTTGAGAACAATCGGACATTTTACCGATGTCAAATTTGGACTGGTAAATATTATCGGAATTTTGTTAGGTGTTGAGAAAAATCGGACATTTTACCGATGTCAAATTTTGACTTTGCAAAAAATGGACGAATGGTAAATATCGGAATTTTGTTAGGTGTTGAGAAAAATCGGACATTTTACCGATGTCAAATATGGACTGGTAAATATTATCGGAATTTTATTAGGTGTTGAGAAAAATCGGACATTTTACCAATGTCAAATTTTGACTTTGCAAGAAACGGACGAATGGTCAATATCGGAATTTTGTTAGGTGTTGAGAGCAATCGGACATTTTACCGATGTTAAATTTGGACTGGTAAATATTATCGGAATTTTGTTAGGTGTTGAGAACAATCGGACATTTTACCGATGTCAAATTTGGACTGGTAAATATTATCGAAATTTTGTTAGGCGATGAGAAAAATCGGACATTTTACCGATGTCAAATTTGGACAGATAAATATTATCGGAATTTTGTTAGATGTTGAGAAAAATCGGACATTTTACCGATGCAAGAAACGGACGAATGGTCAATATTATCGGAATTTTGTTTGGTGTTGAGA
>NC_061827.1:42966254-42981254 GCF_019202785.1 Penaeus chinensis | reverse complement strand
GTAAATATCGTAATTTTGTTAGGTGTTGAGAAAAAACGAACATTTTACCGATGTCAAATTTGGACTTTGCAAAAAATGGACGAATGGTAAATATTATCCTAACCTAACAAATTTGGACTTTGCAAAAAATGGACGAATGGTAAATATCGTAATTTTGTTAGGTGTTTAGAAAAATCGAACATTTTACCGATGTCAAATTTGGACTTTTCAAAAAATGGACGAATGGTAAATATCGGAATTTAGTTAGGTGTTGAGAAAAATCGGACATTTTACCGATGTCAAATTTGGACTTTGCAAAAAATGGACGAATGGTAAATATTATCCTAACCTAACAAATTTGGACTTTGCAAAAAATGGACGAATGGTAAATATCGCAATTTTGTTTGGGGTTGAGGAAAATCGGACATTTTACTGATGTCAAATTTGGACTTTGCCAAAAATGGAGGAATGGTAAATATTATCGGAATTTTGTTAGGTGTTGAGAAAAATCGGACATTTTACCGATGTCAAATTATGACTTTGAAAAAAATGGACGAATGGTAAATATTATCGGAATTTTGTTAGGTGTTGAGAAAAAAACGGACATTTTACCGATATCAAATCTGGACTTTGCAAAAAATGGACGAATGGTAAATATCGGAATTTTGTTAGGTGTTGAGAAAAACCGGACATTTTACCGATGTCAAATATGGACTTTGCAAAAAATTGACGAATGGTAAATATTTTCGGAATTTTGTTAGGTGTTGAGAAAAATCGGACTTTTTACCGATGTCAAATCTGGACTTTGCAAAAAATGGACGAATTGTAAATATCGTAATTGTGTTAGGTGTTGAGAAAAATCGGACATTTTACCGATGTCAAATTTGGACTTTGCAAGAAAATGGACGAATGGTAAATATCGTAATTTTGTTAGGTGTTGAGAAAAATCGAACATTTTAACGATTTCAAATTTGGACTTTGCAAATAATGGACGAATGGTAAATATCGGAATTTAGTTAGGTGTTGAGAAAAATCGGACATTTTACCGATGTCAAATTTGGACTTTGCAAAAAATGGACGAATGGTAAATATTATCCTAACCTAACAAATTTGGACTTTGCAAAAAATGGACGAATGGTAAATATCGTAATTTTGTTAGGTGTTTAGAAAAATCGAACATTTTACCGATGTCAAATTTGGACTTTTCAAAAAATGGACGAATGGTAAATATCGGAATTTAGTTAGGTGTTGAGAAAAATCGGACATTTTACCGATGTCAAATTGGACTTTGCAAAAAATGGACGAATGGTAAATATTATCCTAACCTAACAAATTTGGACTTTGCAAAAATGGACGAATGGTAAATATCGCAATTTTGTTTGGGGTTGAGGAAAATCGGACATTTTACTGATGTCAAATTTGGACTTTGCCAAAAATGGACGAATGGTAAATATTATCGGAATTTTGTTAGGTGTTGAGAAAAATCGGACATTTTACCGATGTCAAATTATGACTTTGAAAAAAATGGACGAATGGTAAATATTATCGGAATTTTGTTAGGTGTTGAGAAAAAAACGGACATTTTACCGATATCAAATCTGGACTTTGCAAAAAATGGACGAATGGTAAATATCGGAATTTTGTTAGGTGTTGAGAAAAACCGGACATTTTACCGATGTCAAATATGGACTTTGCAAAAAATTGACGAATGGTAAATATTTTCGGAATTTTGTTAGGTGTTGAGAAAAATCGGACTTTTTACCGATGTCAAATCTGGACTTTGCAAAAAATGGACGAATTGTAAATATCGTAATTGTGTTAGGTGTTGAGAAAAATCGGACATTTTACCGATGTCAAATTTGGACTTTGCAAGAAAATGGACGAATGGTAAATATCGTAATTTTGTTAGGTGTTGAGAAAAATCGAACATTTTAACGATTTCAAATTTGGACTTTGCAAATAATGGACGAATGGTAAATATCGGAATTTAGTTAGGTGTTGAGAAAAATCGGACATTTTACCGATGTCAAATTTGGACTTTGCAAAAAATGGACGAATGGTAAATATTATCCTAACCTAACAAATTTGGACTTTGCAAAAAATGGACGAATGGTAAATATCGTAATTTTGTTAGGTGTTTAGAAAAATCGAACATTTTACCGATGTCAAATTTGGACTTTTCAAAAAATGGACGAATGGTAAATATCGGAATTTAGTTAGGTGTTGAGAAAAATCGGACATTTTACCGATGTCAAATTTGGACTTTGCAAAAAATGGACGAATGGTAAATATTATCCTAACCTAACAAATTTGGACTTTGCAAAAAATGGACGAATGGTAAATATCGCAATTTTGTTTGGGGTTGAGGAAAATCGGACATTTTACTGATGTCAAATTTGGACTTTGCCAAAAATGGACGAATGGTAAATATTATCGGAATTTTGTTAGGTGTTGAGAAAAATCGGACATTTTACCGATGTCAAATTATGACTTTGAAAAAAATGGACGAATGGTAAATATTATCGGAATTTTGTTAGGTGTTGAGAAAAAAACGGACATTTTACCGATATCAAATCTGGACTTTGCAAAAAATGGACGAATGGTAAATATCGGAATTTTGTTAGGTGTTGAGAAAAACCGGACATTTTACCGATGTCAAATATGGACTTTGCAAAAAATGGACGAATGGTAAATATTTTCGGAATTTTGTTAGGTGTTGAGAAAAATCGGACTTTTTACCGATGTCAAATCTGGACTTTGCAAAAAATGGACGAATTGTAAATATCGTAATTGTGTTAGGTGTTGAGAAAAATCGGACATTTTACCGATGTCAAATTTGGACTTTGCAAGAAAATGGACGAATGGTAAATATCGTAATTTTGTTAGGTGTTGAGAAAAATCGAACATTTTAACGATTTCAAATTTGGACTTTGCAAATAATGGACGAATGGTAAATATCGGAATTTAGTTAGGTGTTGAGAAAAATCGGACATTTTACCGATGTCAAATTTGGACTTTGCAAAAAATGGACGAATGGTAAATATTATCCTAACCTAACAAATTTGGACTTTGCAAAAAATGGACGAATGGTAAATATCGTAATTTTGTTAGGTGTTTAGAAAAATCGAACATTTTACCGATGTCAAATTTGGACTTTTCAAAAAATGGACGAATGGTAAATATCGGAATTTAGTTAGGTGTTGAGAAAAATCGGACATTTTACCGATGTCAAATTTGGACTTTGCAAAAAATGGACGAATGGTAAATATTATCCTAACCTAACAAATTTGGACTTTGCAAAAAATGGACGAATGGTAAATATCGTAATTTTGTTTGGGGTTGAGGAAAATCGGACATTTTACTGATGTCAAATTTGGACTTTGCCAAAAATGGACGAATGGTAAATATTATCGGAATTTTGTTAGGTGTTGAGAAAAATCGGACATTTTGCCGATGTCAAATTATGACTTTGAAAAAAATGGACGAATGGTAAATATTATCGGAATTTTGTTAGGTGTTGAGAAAAAAACGGACATTTTACCGATATCAAATCTGGACTTTGCAAAAAATGGACGAATGGTAAATATCGGAATTTTGTTAGGTGTTGAGAAAAACCGGACATTTTACCGATGTCAAATATGGACTTTGCAAAAAATGGACGAATGGTAAATATTTTCGGAATTTTGTTAGGTGTTGAGAAAAATCGGACTTTTTACCGATGTCAAATCTGGACTTTGCAAAAAATGGACGAATTGTAAATATCGTAATTGTGTTAGGTGTTGAGAAAAATCGGACAATTTACCGATGTCAAATTTGGACTTTGCAAGAAAATGGACGAATGGTAAATATCGTAATTTTGTTAGGTGTTGAGAAAAATCGAACATTTTAACGATGTCAAATTTGGACTTTGCAAATAATGTACGAATGGTAAATATCGTAATTTTGTTAGGTGTTGAGAAAAATCGAACATTTTAACGATGTCAAATTTGGACTTTGCAAATAATGGACGAATGGTAAATATCGTAATTTTGTTAGGTGTTGAGAAAAATCGAACATTTTACCGATGTCAAATTTGGACTTTGCAAAAAATGGACGAATGGTAAATATTATCCTAACCTAACAAATTTGGACTTTGCAAAAAATGGACGAATGGTAAATATCGTAATTTTGTTAGGTGTTTAGAAAAATCGAACATTTTACCGATGTCAAATTTGGACTTTGCAAAAAAATGGACGAATGGTAAATATCGGAATTTTGTTAGGTGTTTAGAAAAATCTAACATTTTACCGACGTCAAATTTGGACTTTGCAAAAAATGGACGAATGGTAAATACTATCGAAATTTTCGTTCTTTTGTTTATTTGTTTTACTTTGCCTTGGTCAATTCTTGCCTGACCTTGTGGGTGTTCAGGCAGTCTTCGTGATATATGACCTTTTGGTGTTTTATTTTTTTATTTGGTTTCCGACGCTAAGTAAATTTCTTACAACACGTTTTCCTGTCGTTACATAAGTGTTTTTATTCAGAGTTCCTCCACACTATTGTTTTTGTTAATCTCCATTCTGGGTTGGAGATTAACTTGTTTAAATTAGGTTTCAGTGTATTTCTTTTCGTGCTAATACTCTGTCTAAAAATACTTGTGGAGTTGGGACGCCAACTTAGGGGTAAATGTTAGTGAGTTATTTTTTTTTACATATGGTGTTGATTTCCACGTGTATCACCCCCGCTGTGATTAAATTGGTGATGTACGCAACTATCAAAATTTCTCATGACTGAATTATTTGTAGACCTCCCTAAAGAGTGTAACCTGTCAAATAAATATCATACCGTCACAGAACTTTCACTCAGTCCCAGTCAGGAAAACAAATGACATCGGTGTTAAGTTCTGGTTCTGACTAAAGCTGAATGCTTAAAGATCTTGGGCTTGGGTCTCCTAAACAGCACATTGCTGGTTACTCTATCTCGTAACCCTGAAAGGCTGTAAAAAGGCTAGACAAATCAGAGTATATTAAGCTCATATCCTAGAATAGATTATTACTTTGCTACACCTGGGTTCCCACTGCCAGCAGGTGGATGCTCAGCCCGAAAGGAAGAAGAATTCTATGATCTTGCATTTTTCTTCAATGCACGTCCACGCAGACGCTCAGCCTACGATATCTCCCTTTTCACATTTACACACTTACACATCCAACATTCAGCACACATATTCTATATTTTCCTTCCACCCCTTCTCATACAACATTCACACCCCCATACACAACACACACGGTTCTCGAACCTACTAATCGGGTGGTGGCAGCGTAACGTAGGCCTGAAACCTTACATCTGTTCACTGCAGACGATCTTTTCCTGAATAGTTTTATTCATATTCTCAGTCGAGCCCGAACTCAACCAGACATAAAAATCTACTTGGTCTACGCCCCGCTACAGTAAATATTATCGGAATTTTGTTAGGTGTTGAATAAAATCGCACATTTTAACGATGTCAAATATGGACTTTGCAAAAAAATGGACGAATGGTAAATATTATCCTAACCTAACAAATTTGGACTTTGCAAAAAATGGACGAATGGTAAATATCGGAATTTTGTTAGGTGTTGAGAAAAATCGGACATTTTACCAATATCAAATTTGGACTTTGCAAAAAATGGACGAATGGTAAATATTATCCTAACCTAACAAATTTGGACTTTTCAAAAAATGGACGAATGGTAAATATCGGAATTTAGTTAGGTGTTGAGAAAAATCGGAAATTTTACCGATGTCAAATTTGGACTTTGCAAAAAATGGACGAATGGTAAATATTATCCTAACCTAAAAAATTTGGACTTTGCAAAAAATGGACGAATGGTAAATATCGTAATTTTGTTTGGGATTGAGGAAAATCGGACATTTTACTGATGTCAAATTTGGACTTTGCCAAAAATGGAGGAATGGTAAATATTATCGGAATTTTGTTAGGTGTTGAGAAAAATCGGACATTTTACCGATGTCAAATTATGACTTTTAAAAAAATGGACGAATGGTAAATATTATCGGAATTTTGTTAGGTGTTGAGAAAAAAACGGACATTTTACCGATATCAAATCTGGACTTTGCAAAAAATGGACGAATGGTAAATATCGGAATTTTGTTAGGTGTTGAGAAAAACCGGACATTTTACCGATGTCAAATATGGACTTTGCAAAAAATGGACGAATGGTAAATATTTTCGGAATTTTGTTAGGTGTTGAGAAAAATCGGACTTTTTACCGATGTCAAATCTGGACTTTGCAAAAAATGGACGAATTGTAAATATCGTAATTGTGTTAGGTGTTGAGAAAAATCGGACATTTTACCGATGTCAAATTTGGACTTTGCAAGAAAATGGACGAATGGTAAATATCGTAATTTTGTTAGGTGTTGAGAAAAATCGAACATTTTAACGATGTCAAATTTGGACTTTGCAAATAATGGACGAATGGTAAATATCGGAATTTTGTTAGGTGTTGAGAAAAATCGAACATTTTACCGATGTCAAATTTGGACTTTGCAAAAAATGGACGAATGGTAAATATTATCCTAACCTAACAAATTTGGACTTTGCAAAAAATGGACGAATGGTAAATATCGTAATTTTGTTAGGTGTTTAGAAAAATCGAACATTTTACCGGTGTCAAATTTGGACTTTTCAAAAAATGGACGAACGGTAAATATCGGAATTTAGTTAGGTGTTGAGAAAAATCGGAAATTTTACCGATGTCAAATTTGGACTTTGCAAAAAATGGACGAATGGTAAATATTATCCTAACCTAACAAATTTGGACTTTGCAAAAAATGGACGAATGGTAAATATCGCAATTTTGTTTGGGGTTGAGGAAAATCGGACATTTTACTGATGTCAAATTTGGACTTTGCCAAAAATGGACGAATGGTAAATATTATCGGAATTTTGTTAGGTGTTGAGAAAAATCGGACATTTTACCGATGTCAAATTATGAATTTGAAAAAAATGGACGAATGGTAAATATTATCGGAATTTTGTTAGGTGTTGAGAAAAAAACGGACATTTTACCGATATCAAATCTGGACTTTGCAAAAAATGGACGAATGGTAAATATCGGAATTTTGTTAGGTGTTGAGAAAAACCGGACATTTTACCGATGTCAAATATGGACTTTGCAAAAAATGGACGAATGGTAAATATTTTCGGAATTTTGTTAGGTGTTGAGAAAAATCGGACTTTTTACCGATGTCAAATCTGGACTTTGCAAAAAATGGACGAATGGTAAATATCGTAATTTTGTTAGGTGTTGAGAAAAATCGAACATTTTAACGATGTCAAATTTGGACTTTGCAAATAATGGACGAATGGTAAATATCGGAATTTTGTTAGGTGTTGAGAAAAATCGAACATTTTACCGATGTCAAATTTGGACTTTGCAAAAAATGGACGAATGGTAAATATTATCCTAACCTAACAAATTTGGACTTTGCAAAAAATGGACGAATGGTAAATATCGTAATTTTGTTAGGTGTTTAGAAAAATCGAACATTTTACCGATGTCAAATTTGGACTTTTCAAAAAATGGACGAATGGTAAATATCGGAATTTAGTAAGGTGTTGAGAAAAATCGGACATTTTACCGATGTCAAATTTGGACTTTGCAAAAAATGGACGAATGGTAAATATTATCCTAACCTAACAAATTTGGACTTTGCAAAAAATGGACGAATGGTAAATATCGCAATTTTGTTTGGGGTTGAGGAAAATCGGACATTTTACTGATGTCAAATTTGGACTTTGCCAAAAATGGAGGAATGGTAAATATTATCGGAATTTTGTTAGGTGTTGAGAAAAATCGGACATTTTACCGATGTCAAATTATGACTTTGAAAAAAATGGACGAATGGTAAATATTATCGGAATTTTGTTAGGTGTTGAGAAAAAAACGGACATTTTACCGATATCAAATCTGGACTTTGCAAAAAATGGACGAATGGTAAATATCGGAATTTTGTTAGGTGTTGAGAAAAACCGGACATTTTACCGATGTCAAATATGGACTTTGCAAAAAATGGACGAATGGTAAATATTTTCGGAATTTTGTTAGGTGTTGAGAAAAATCGAACATTTTACCGATGTCAAATTTGGACTTTGCAAGAAAATGGACGAATGGTAAATATCGGAATTTTGTTAGGTGTTTAGAAAAATCTAACATTTTACCGACGTCAAATTTGGACTTTGCAAAAAATGGACGAATGGTAATAGTATCGAAATTTTCGTTCTTTTGTTTATTTGTTTTACTTTGCCTTGGTCAATTCTTGCCTGACCTTGTGGGTGTTCAGGCAGTCTTCGTGATATATGACCTTTTGGTGTTTTATTTTTTTATTTGGTTTCCGACGCTAAGTAAATTTCTTACAACACGGTATCCTGTCGTTACATAAGTGTTTTTATTCAGAGTTCCTCCACACTATTGTTTTTGTTAATCTCCATTCTGGGTTGGAGATTAACTTGTTTAAATTAGGTTTCAGTGTATTTCTTTTCGTGGTAATACTCTGTCTAAAAATACTTGTGGAGTTGGGACGCCAACTTAGGGGTAAATGTTAGTGAGTTATTTTTTTTTACATATGGTGTTGATTTCCACGTGCATCACCCCCGCTGTGATTAAATTGGTGATATACGCAACTATCAAAATTTCTCATGACTGAATTATTTGTAGACCTCCCTAAAGAGTGTAACCTGTCAAATAAATATCATACCGTCACAGAACTTTCACTCAGTCCCAGTCAGGAAAACAAATGACATCGGTGTTAAGTTCTGGTTCTGACTAAAGCTGAATGCTTAAAGATCTTGGGCTTGGGTCTCCTAAACAGCACATTACTGGTTACTCTATCTCGCAACCCTGAAAGGCTGTAAAAAGGCTAGACAAATCAGAGTATATTAAGCTCATATCCTAGAATAGATTATAACTTTGCTACACCTGGGTTCCCACTGCCAGCAGGTGGATGCTCAGCCCGAAAGGAAGAAGAATTCTATGATCTTGCATTTTTCTTCAATGCACGTCCACGCAGACGCTCAGCCTACGATATCTCCCTTTTCACATTTACACACTTACACATCCAACATTCAGCACACATATTCTATATTTTCCTTCCACCCCTTCTCATACAACATTCACACCCCCATACACAACACACACGGTTCTCGAACCTACTAATCGGGTGGTGGCAGCGTAACGTAGGCCTGAAACCTTACATCTGTTCACTGCAGACGATCTTTTCCTGAATAGTTTTATTCATATTCTCAGTCGAGCCCGAAATCAACCAGACATAAAAATCTACTTGGTCTACGCCCCGCTACAGTAAATATTATCGGAATTTTGTTAGGTGTTGAATAAAATCGCACATTTTAACGATGTCAAATATGGACTTTGCAAAAAATGGACGAATGGTAAATATTATCCTAACCTAACAAATTTGGACTTTGCAAAAAATGGACGAATGGTATATATCGGAATTTTGTTAGGTGTTGAGAAAAATCGGACATTTTACCGATGTAAAATTTGGACTTTGCAAAAAATGGACGAATGGTAAATATTATCTTAACCTATCAAATTTGGACTTTGCAAAAAATGGACGAATGGTAAATATCGGAATTTTGTTTGGTGTTGAGAAAAATCGGACATTTTACTGATGTCAAATTTGGACTTTGCCAAAAATGGACGAATGGTAAATATTATCGGAATTTTGTTAGGTGTTGAGAAAAATCGGACATTTTATCGATGTTAAATTACGACTTTGAAAAAAATGAACGAATGGTAAATATTATCGGAATTTTGTTAGGTGTAAAAAAAAAACGGACATTTTACCGATGTCAAATTTGGACTTTGCAAAAAATTGACGAATGGTAAATATTATCGGAATTTTGTTAGGTGTTGAGAAAAATCGGAAATTTTACCGACGTCAAATCTGGGCTTTGCAAAAAATAGACGAATGGTAAATATTATCGGAATTTTGTTAGGTGTTGAGAAAAATCGGACATTTTACCGATGTCAAATTTGGACTTAGGTTAGGTGGACGAATGGTAAATATTTTCGGAATTTTGTTATTCCGATATTTACCATTCGTCCATTTTTTGCAAACTCCAAATTTGATAGGTTAGGATAATATTTACCATTCGTCCATTTTTTGCAAAGTCCAAATTTGACATCGGTAAAATGTCCGATTTTTCTCAACTCCTAACAAAATTCCGATATTTACCATTCGTCCATTTTTTGCAAAGTCCAAATTTGACATCGGTAAAATATGCGATTTTTCTCAACACCTAACAAAATTCCGATAATATTTACCATTCGTCCATTTTTTGCAAAGTCCAAATTTGACGTCGGTAAAATGTTCGATTTTTCTCAACACCTAACAAAATGCCGAAAATATTTACCATTCGTCCATTTTTTGCAAAGTCCAAATTTGACATCGGTAAAATGTCCGATTTTTCTCAACACCTAACAAAATTCCGATAATATTTACCATTCGTCTATTTTTTGCAAAGTCCAGATTTGACATCGGTAAAATTTCCGATTTTTCTCAACACCTAACAAAATTCCAATAATATTTACCATTCGTCCATTTTTTTCAAAGTCCAAATTTGACATTGGTAAAATGTCCGATTTTTCTCAACATCTAACAAAATTCCGATATTTACCATTCGTCCATTTTTTGCAGAGTCCAAATTTGTTAGGTTAGGATAATATTAACCATTCGTCCATTTTTTGCAAAGTCCAAATTTGACATCGGTAAAATGTCCGATTTTTCTCAACACCAAACAAAATTCAGATATTTACCATTCGTCCATTTTTTGCAAAGTCCAATTTTGTTAGGTTAGGATAATATTTAACATTCGTCCATTTTTTGCAAAGTCCAAATTTGACATCGGCAAAATGTCCGATTTTTCTCAACACCTAACAAAATTCCGATAATATTTCCCATTCGTTCATTTTTGGCAAAGTCCAAATTTGACATCGGTAAAATGTCCGATTTTTCTCAACACCTAACAAAATTCCAATAATATTTACCATTCGTCCATTTTTTTCAAAGTCCAAATTTGACATCGGTGAAATGTCCGATTTTTCTCAACACCAAACAAAATTCCGATATATACCATTCGTCCATTTTTTGCAAAGTCCAAATTTGTTAGGTTAGGATAATATTTAACATTCGTCCATTTTTTGCAAAGTCCAAATTTGACATTGGTAAATTGTCTGATTTTTCTCAACACCTAACAAAATTCCGATATTTACCATTCGTCCATTTTTTGCAAAGTCCAAATTTGACGTCGGCAAAATGTCCGATTTTTCTCAACACCTAACAAAATTCCGATAATATTTCCCATTCGTTCATTTTTGGCAAAGTCCAAATTTGACATCGGTAAAATGTCCGATTTTTCTCAACACCTAACAAAATTCCGATAATATTTACCATTCGTCCAATTTTTGCAAAGTCCAAATTTGACATCGGTAAAATGTCCGATTTTTCTCAACACCAAACAAAATTCCGATATTTACCATTCGTCAATTTTTTGCAAAGTCCAAATTTGTTAGGTTAGGATAATATTTACCATTCGTCCATTTTTTGCAGAGTCCAAATTTGACCGGTAAAATGTCGGATTTTTCTCAACACCTAACAAAATTCCGATAATATTTACCATTCGTCCATTTTTTCAAAGTCCAAATTTGACTTCGGTAAAATGTCCGATTTTTCTCAACGCCTAACAAAATTCCGATAATATTTACCATTTGTTCATTTTTTGCAAAGTCCAAATTTGATATCGGGAAAATGTCCGATTTTTCTCAACACCTAACACAATTACGATATTTACAATTCGTCCATTTTTTGCAAAGTCCAGATTTGACATCGGTAAAAAGTCCGATTTTTCTCAACACCTAACAAAATTCCGAAAATATTTACCATTCGTCCATTTTTTGCAAAGTCCATATTTGACATCGGTAAAATGTCCGGTTTTTCTCAACACCTAACAAAATTCCGATATTTACCATTCGTCCATTTTTTGCAAAGTCCAGATTTGATATCGGTAAAATGTCCGTTTTTTTCTCAACACCTAACAAAATTCCGATAATATTTACCATTCGTCCATTTTTTTAAAAGTCATAATTTGACATCGGTAAAATGTCCGATTTTTCTCAACACCTAACAAAATTCCGATAATATTTACCATTCGTCCATTTTTGGCAAAGTCCAAATTTGACATCAGTAAAATGTCCGATTTTCCTCAATCCCAAACAAAATTACGATATTTACCATTCGTCCATTTTTTGCAAAGTCCAAATTTTTTAGGTTAGGATAATATTTACCATTCGTCCATTTTTTGCAAAGTCCAAATTTGACATCGGTAAAATGTCCGATTTTTCTCAACACCTAACTAAATTCCGATATTTACCATTCGTCCATTTTTTGAAAAGTCCAAATTTGTTAGGTTAGGATAATATTTACCATTCGTCCATTTTTTGCAAAGTCCAAATTTGATATTGGTAAAATGTCCGATTTTTCTCAACACCTAACAAAATTCCGATATTTACCATTCGTCCATTTTTTGCAAAGTCCAAATTTGTTAGGTTAGGATAATATTTACCATTCGTCCATTTTTTTGCAAAGTCCATATTTGACATCGTTAAAATGTGCGATTTTATTCAACACCTAACAAAATTCCGATAATATTTACTGTAGCGGGGCGTAGACCAAGTAGATTTTTATGTCTGGTTGAGTTCGGGCTCGACTGAGAATATGAATAAAACTATTCAGGAAAAGATCGTCTGCAGTGAACAGATGTAAGGTTTCAGGCCTACGTTACGCTGCCACCACCCGATTAGTAGGTTCGAGAACCGTGTGTGTTGTGTATGGGGGTGTGAATGTTGTATGAGAAGGGGTGGAAGGAAAATATAGAATATGTGTGCTGAATGTTGGATGTGTAAGTGTGTAAATGTGAAAAGGGAGATATCGTAGGCTGAGCGTCTGCGTGGACGTGCATTGAAGAAAAATGCAAGATCATAGAATTCTTCTTCCTTTCGGGCTGAGCATCCACCTGCTGGCAGTGGGAACCCAGGTGTAGCAAAGTAATAATCTATTCTAGGATATGAGCTTAATATACTCTGATTTGTCTAGCCTTTTTACAGCCTTTCAGGGTTACGAGATAGAGTAACCAGCAATGTGCTGTTTAGGAGACCCAAGCCCAAGATCTTTAAGCATTCAGCTTTAGTCAGAACCAGAACTTAACACCGATGTCATTTGTTTTCCTGACTGGGACTGAGTGAAAGTTCTGTGACGGTATGATATTTATTTGACAGGTTACACTCTTTAGGGAGGTCTACAAATAATTCAGTCATGAGAAATTTTGATAGTTGCGTACATCACCAATTTAATCACAGCGGGGGTGATACACGTGGAAATCAACACCATATGTAAAAAAAAATAACTCACTAACATTTACCCCTAAGTTGGCGTCCCAACTCCACAAGTATTTTTAGACAGAGTATTAGCACGAAAAGAAATACACTGAAACCTAATTTAAACAAGTTAATCTCCAACCCAGAATGGAGATTAACAAAAACAATAGTGTGGAGGAACTCTGAATAAAAACACTTATGTAACGACAGGAAAACGTGTTGTAAGAAATTTACTTAGCGTCGGAAACCAAATAAAAAAATAAAACACCAAAAGGTCATATATCACGAAGACTGCCTGAACACCCACAAGGTCAGGCAAGAATTGACCAAGGCAAAGTAAAACAAATAAACAAAAGAACGAAAATTTCGATAGTATTTACCATTCGTCCATTTTTTGCAAAGTCCAAATTTGACGTCGGTAAAATGTTAGATTTTTCTAAACACCTAACAAAATTCCGATATTTACCATTCGTCCATTTTTTTGCAAAGTCCAAATTTGACATCGGTAAAATGTTCGATTTTTCTAAACACCTAACAAAATTACGATATTTACCATTCGTCCATTTTTTGCAAAGTCCAAATTTGTTAGGTTAGGATAATATTTACCATTCGTCCATTTTTTGCAAAGTCCAAATTTGACATCGGTAAAATGTTCGATTTTTCTCAACACCTAACAAAATTACGATATTTACCATTCGTCCATTATTTGCAAAGTCCAAATTTGACATCGTTAAAATGTTCGATTTTTCTCAACACCTAACAAAATTACGATATTTACCATTCGTACATTATTTGCAAAGTCCAAATTTGACATCGTTAAAATGTTCGATTTTTCTCAACACCTAACAAAATTACGATATTTACCATTCGTCCATTTTCTTGCAAAGTCCAAATTTGACATCGGTAAATTGTCCGATTTTTCTCAACACCTAACACAATTACGATATTTACAATTCGTCCATTTTTTGCAAAGTCCAGATTTGACATCGGTAAAAAGTCCGATTTTTCTCAACACCTAACAAAATTCCGAAAATATTTACCATTCGTCCATTTTTTGCAAAGTCCATATTTGACATCGGTAAAATGTCCGGTTTTTCTCAACACCTAACAAAATTCCGATATTTACCATTCGTCCATTTTTTGCAAAGTCCAGATTTGATATCGGTAAAATGTCCGTTTTTTTCTCAACACCTAACAAAATTCCGATAATATTTACCATTCGTCCATTTTTTTCAAAGTCATAATTTGACATCGGTAAAATGTCCGATTTTTCTCAACACCTAACAAAATTCCGATAATATTTACCATTCCTCCATTTTTGGCAAAGTCCAAATTTGACATCAGTTTAGGTTAGGTTAGGTTAGGTTAGGTTAGGTTAGGTTAGGTTTGGTTAGGTTAGGTTAGGTTTAGGTTAGGTTAGGTTAGGTTAGGTTAGGTTAGGTTTGGGTTAGGTTAGGTTAGGTTAGGTTAGGTTAGGTTAGGTTTGGTTAGGTTAGGTTAGGTTAGGTTAGGTTAGGTTGGGTTAGGTTAGGTTAGGTTAGGTTAGGTTAGGTTTGGTTAGGTTAGGTTAGGTTAGGTTAGGTTA
>NC_061827.1:42938314-42966154 GCF_019202785.1 Penaeus chinensis | reverse complement strand
AGAGTCCTAAACCACTCTTTAAAAGAAATATGGGAGTGGGTAGTAGAAAATTCTAAAGAAACCCCATGGGAAAAGAAGTTCTTGACTTCACACCCCATGATAGCCTGGAGAAAAGGAAAGACTATAGCTGACCAGCTAGTCAGAGCAGAATTCCCCAGACCCCTCAAAGATATTCAAAATAACAATAAACAATAAAGAAAAGTTTATAAAAAAACACTATGAAAGGAATAAACAGATGAATATGCCTCCCCCCAAAAATGGCATAAAATAAAGAAATACATAAACATGAAAGAATACGAATAGATAAAGCCTATAGATAAGAAGTGTGTAGAGATATATGCGCATACAGACCACTGTAATATATATACACACAGAAAATAGACTGTGAACTAAAGGAAAATAATCAGAGATAACAAAGGAAAAAGACATAACAGATACAAAGAAAAAGAAAAAGTAAAAAGGAATTTACAACCTTTTCCCCACCTCCAATGGTCTCCCCCCATTTGAAATATAGCAGGAGACAGACCAATTTTAAGTTTCAATAGAAAGAAACAAAGAGTTTTACCGCTACTACTATTGGTAAATAGATAAAGTAAATAGACAGTAAAAGTACCAAGAAGTAAGGTAGAGAGGAGGATGAACTTAGGTGACCGCCCAGACAGAGGACAACAAAGGAACTGGGGAACATGGCCACCCGCACCCAGAGCGCAGAAATCGTATGTAGATTTTTCAAAAATACATATGATATCTAGGCGTTCCTAAGCCTAAGGACTTTATTTTTATTTTTATTAACTAGAGTTAATGGTTTTAAAATCTCTAAAGAATAGAAAAAACAGTCCATAAGCTCTGGAAAGGATTTACAGCCATTGGTCCTCACCGATAATCGACCGATATAGTTCGATGTTTTTACAGTCGGACACCCATAAACCCTTCAAAGAAGGAAGCCTCTGATGTTCTATTTTCTTTTTCAAAAGTTTATGTGTTCTTACATCATAGATACTGACAAACACAGCAAGGCTAGACCTTTCAGTGTGTTAATAATCGGCATAAAAGGTCTAAGTATTCTTCAGTTTGTTTAGTTACCCCTGCCTTAAAAGTTTTCTTTGGCATTCCGGTAACCTCGCGTATTTCTATGATGGTAAGTAGTAAGTCCCATCCAAGTCCTCAGTCCTGCGACATTAGTCCCCCCTCCACCTTCTACTAAAACTTTTTATAACTTTTAATTTCTTCCAGGATTCAGGCAGTTGAGACAGGATACTCCAAGTAAGGAACCTAACCCACCCATCCTGACCATTAGTAGCCCTTCAAAGGGTTCCTGCCAGGATCCATCTTTTCGTTTTTCTTACGTCATGGAAGAGGATAGGAGATTTCTACTTTTCTTTTTTTGCATAGTCACCACACACCGACGAAAGGAAGTTCCAAGGAGGCAGGCAAGAGACAGGAAGTGGGAGCCCTTCACCAGGTGCCCCCCCCCCCCCTCCCCAGCCCCGCCGCGACCGGAAGGACCTCGGAAGTCGGTCACCTTTACCGTGTGACTCCTTTGGAGTCTTCTTTCCCCTGTATATATTGTACCCTGTGGAATAAAGACTTCAGTTAACTTCTCACACAGCACCTGATGAAGCCTCTGGCTGAAAGCGCTAGTGCTTTGAGTTAACTGTTAATTTTAAGGATTTACATGGTTGTTTCTCTCCTCCATCCCTTATATTAACTTATTGTATTGTCCTTGCCCGCCAAGCAAGACATTACTGTACCAAACAAAAGCTCTGAATTTGCACATGACCAGTCCTTGTAAGGACTAATTTGAAATTCGACTATTACTTGTCTTTGCCCGCCCAGCAAGACATCCATCTTACCAAATAAAAGCTCTGATTTTGCACATGATAAGTCCTCATAAGGACTCTGATAGCAGTCCTTGCCTGACCAACAAGACTGTTATTTTTTGAAACTATATTGTCCTTGCCCGCCCAGCAAGACAAGTTTACCAAGTGTTGCACATGCCCAATCCTGGTAGGGATTTGTTTTCTTTATACACAGATACCTATGCACCCTTGTCTTTGCCCGCCCAGCAAGACAGTTGCACATGATCAGTCCTTCTAAGGATTATCTTACAGGAAACAAAGCTGAACAGTTGCACACGTGGTTTTGAAGCAAGTTATACAGTAAGAATATCTTAACTGACCCTCCTTTTTTGTATTTTCAGGTGCCTTTGAACTTCTGCTGGAAGATCCAGTGGGGTAGAAAACTGTCCTCGGAGAAATTCCTGTTAGCCTCTGGTGGACAGCACACTCTCTCCCCCCCTCTGGAACAACAGCAGTTTTCAGTTTTTTGGCATTGATATTTCTTGACTGTGGAAGAGCTTCTCACAGAGTTTTTTGGAATAAGTTTGTACAGTTTATAAGGAATTAAACAGAGAGAAATAAGGTGACATATGCATTGTTATTTATTCTGAAAAGAAAGACAAAAACAATATAAAGAGAAAAGACAAATAATCAAAAGTAACAAAAATGCCGATGACTAGAGCATACACAAAAAAAGATAATAAAATCAACAAAGGACCAATAGAAGAAGGCATAATTGACGATATGGTGTCAACCCTGGGAAGCAGTCTAGACCCTGTCTTCCAACAAGCAATAGGCAATACACAAAGAAACCCACAATTGCTAAATAACCCTCTAGCCTTGAGAGGAGGATGGAATCACCCTCTAGCATGGGCAAACACAAGCCCAGCAATTCAGGCTTCACCCCTTGCACCCCTACTTCTGGGGGGAGAAGTACAGCTAGGCTTCCCAGAGGACCCATTCATGGATGAAATCCATAATTTGCAAGACCACCCTCCTTTGTCCACACATGAGGAACAATCTGAAGTGAAAAACATGGCTAAATTATATAATGAAGAATCAGTACAAAGAGCCATCATAAAGTACCTAGATAGATGTGAACTAAAAGGAGTTACGGACAGATTTGACCTCCTGGTACAGAACATAGACAATAAAATGAGGGACCTACCACCCAAATGGGTAATAGAAATGGGAGAATTAATCTTGCAAGGGGCAGCAAGAAGATGGCAAGGCCTTATGGCAGCAGCAATCAGGGCCAACACAGTTGAAGTGAGGAGGAGAATAATAGTAGAGAAAAACAGGTTAAAAAATAAGTACCCCCACTCACATAGAAGGATCTGCCATGATGCTCACACTAGAGGCAAACTTGCCGCTAAGAAAATTGATAAGCTGCAACCCCCCAATAGCAAGTTCTACCTACTACAGGAAGGGACCCCACTCATTCAATACATGAATGATCAAACAAACATGGAAATGACAGGAGAGGAAAGAGACATGGTCTTAAAATGTATGAGAGATATAGGCATAAACTCTCATCCTGATGAACCCGAACCCCTATTGGAAGCCAATATAGAGGATGAGCATAACTCTGAGGCTGATATAAATAATGAAGATGAAACAAATAATGGTAGAAATGAAAGAGATAATGAAGTTGAGATAGAAAATGAGCAAAACCAAGAGATTGCCCTCCCACCTCCACCTTCTAGTAGTAAAACAGAAGGGTATAATGAGGCCCCGGGAGAGGAAGAGCCACAGATAGACCTACCCCAGGGAGAGGAAGATGACACACAAATCCCCTCACCTATAAACAACTCCATAATGAGCCCTGGCACACTGGAACTATTCCTACCTACTCCGTCTTCCCCACCTTGCCCCTCAGGGCTTAAAGAAAGGGAAGAAGCATGTAACATGCTCTTGGAGAAAGTAGTAGGAGCAATAGGCCAGCTTGAAAAGGTCATTTCCAACTTGAATGAAAAGATCATAGAGATACCAAAAAATAAACACAAAGATACAGAGCAAGGTATCCAGGAAGAAATTCAAAATGTGGAAGAAAGAGAGACACCACAAATTCAAAAGAAAAAGACAGAGAGAAACCCAGAAACATGGATGTCTCTGAAAAAATATGCTAAAAGGAAAACAGAGGAGGTAAAGAGGAAAAACAAAAAAACACAACCAAAAAACGGAAAGAAACAGGAAAAAGGACAAAATGCAATACCACAGAACCAGAAAGAGCCTCACACAGGTGGGAAAGCTCCCCAAAACAAACCAAGGCAAAGAAATACGAGGCAGCCCCCTCCTATGCAAGGACACACCCAAATGAGAAAACACCCCCTAACCCCATACAGAGGCCCTTACCCCAAAGGGCAGAGAGAACATCAAGCCCCACACCAGAAAAGTTGGCAAGCTTACAAACAAAACCCACAAATGTGGAGGAAAGCCCCACAAGAATGGAGGCAAGAAAGAGTATATTACCACAGAAGCCACCCGCACCAAAGATACACAAACCAAAACCCACACTGGGTAAGCCACCCACAGCCATGGAAGCCACCTCAGAGACAGGGAAGATTTCCTCAAAGAGGAAACTACCACCAGGCTCAAGAGAAAGCCAGAGGAAGGCAGTGGCAAGAAGGAGAGTACGGCAGATGGGGATGGAATTAATTGTATCTGAAGTGCCCATGACCAGAACCCAGCTCTCAGTTCTTAGTAAGGGAAGATCCTTCGTGCCTGGGCCTCTCCCCAAAAAAGCCCTCCTGGAAAACCTAGGGGAATCAATGAATAGATTAAAAGAGCAAATAAACAAAAGATTTGCTGATTCACTCCTACCAGGGCAGGACAATGGAGAATCTCTCAACAAAAAGAAGAGAAACATGCCCAAACAACTCCCAGTGAAACAGAGAGTGAGCATTCCTCCTAAAAAACTTCCAGGTTTAGAAACAATGGTCCATTGTGAAACCATGGATGTAGGAGAAAAGATTTTAAAAGGCTGCCATTCAAACATGACTAAACAAGAAAGAAAAGCTCTTAATGATCTGGCTCAAAACCCAGACATAGTCATTAAAAAAGCAGACAAAGATGGAGCTCTAGTGGTTCTGAAGAAAGAAAGCTATATAGCAATGGGAGAAGCACATCTATCAGATACCGAAACATACATCCCTTTAGATGATCCAGATGTAGCCCTACAAACCGTAAAACGAGAAAGCAAGATCCTAGTAAACCGTTTTTTCAATTTAGATTGCTCAGGGAAAAATGGAGAAAACAGAAGAAGCTTTCTGGCAGGTCAAAGAGACGCATTACTAGAACACGAACCTATAATCCCACACTGGTATATACTACCCAAAACCCATAAGAAAAAAGACCCAGATACAGGCTTATGGCCAGGCAGACCAGTGCTAAGTGGATGTAATGCCCCTACAAGACCAGTAGACAGACTGCTAACAACATATCTCACTCCCTTGCTGGATCTCTTACCTGAGAGATTGCAAGATACCACAGCCTTTCTAAAGAAAATAACCACACTTCCAAGATTTCCTACAGGCTCTATTATCTTCTCATTTGATATAGTGTCACTGTACCCCTCCATCCCACAGGAGGAAGCATCCTGGATTGTGGCAAATTTCTATGAAAGGAATTTTGCATTTGTCAAGGAGAGACTAAAAGCAGAATATAATATAATAGCCCCTCCTCCTTATTTGATAAAAGAAGGAATAGATCATGTCTTACAAGGCACACTACTAAGGTTCAATAACCACTTCTATAACCAAGGCAAAGGAACAGCAATTGGAGCTTCAGTCTCAGTAGCCATAGCTGAAATCTTTGTACATGCTAGCATAGAAGGAAAAAGACAAAAACTAGAAAAACAGCCAGAAATTTTCTATAGATATATTGACGATATCTTTGGAATTTTCAGTGGCACAGAGGCAGAACTCTTGGAATACCACCAAGAACTCAATAAGATACACCCAGACCTGAAATTTACAGTGGAATATAGTAAAAAGGAATTGCCCTTCCTAGACACTATGGTGTATCTGGATGCAGAAGGTAAAGTGCAAACCTCGGTGTACCATAAACCATCAAACACACACCAGTATCTGCACTTTCAATCATGTCATCCTCCAAGCCTCAAGAGATCCTTACCCTACTCTCAGGCACTAAGAATCAGTAGAATAGTAAGTGAGCCACATAAGCTAGAGGAAGCTTTAAAAGACATGGTAAACTTCTTCACAAAAAGAGGTTATTGCAAAAGAACACTGGGATCTGCATTAAATAGAATAAGAGAGGTCAACAGGGAAACCCTCTTAGAAAGAAAAGTAAGAGCAGAACAAAATCGCATAATCTTCCCCATGCTATACTCCCCATCCTTAGAAAGAGTCCTAAACCACTCTTTAAAAGAAATATGGGAGTGGGTAGTAGAAAATTCTAAAGAAACCCCATGGGAAAAGAAGTTCTTGACTTCACACCCCATGATAGCCTGGAGAAAAGGAAAGACTATAGCTGACCAGCTAGTCAGAGCAGAATTCCCCAGACCCCTCAAAGATATTCAAAATAACAATAAACAATAAAGAAAAGTTTATAAAAAAACACTATGAAAGGAATAAACAGATGAATATGCCTCCCCCCAAAAAATGGCATAAAATAAAGAAATACATAAACATGAAAGAATACGAATAGATAAAGCCTATAGATAAGAAGTGTGTAGAGATATATGCGCATACAGACCACTGTAATATATATACACACAGAAAATAGACTGTGAACTAAAGGAAAATAATCAGAGATAACAAAGGAAAAAGACATAACAGATACAAAGAAAAAGAAAAAGTAAAAAGGAATTTACAACCTTTTCCCCACCTCCAATGGTCTCCCCCCATTTGAAATATAGCAGGAGACAGACCAATTTTAAGTTTCAATAGAAAGAAACAAAGAGTTTTACCGCTACTACTATTGGTAAATAGATAAAGTAAATAGACAGTAAAAGTACCAAGAAGTAAGGTAGAGAGGAGGATGAACTTAGGTGACCGCCCAGACAGAGGACAACAAAGGAACTGGGGAACATGGCCACCCGCACCCAGAGCGCAGAAATCGTATGTAGATTTTTCAAAAATACATATGATATCTAGGCGTTCCTAAGCCTAAGGACTTTATTTTTATTTTTATTAACTAGAGTTAATGGTTTTAAAATCTCTAAAGAATAGAAAAAACAGTCCATAAGCTCTGGAAAGGATTTACAGCCATTGGTCCTCACCGATAATCGACCGATATAGTTCGATGTTTTTACAGTCGGACACCCATAAACCTCTCAAAGAAGGAAGCCTCTGATGTTCTATTTTCTTTTTCAAAAGTTTATGTGTTCTTACATCATAGATACTGACAAACACAGCAAGGCTAGACCTTTCAGTTTGTTAATAATCGGCATAAAAGGTCTAAGTATTCTTCAGTTTGTTTAGTTACCCCTGCCTTAAAAGTTTTCTTTGGCATTCCGGTAACCTCGCGTTTTTCTATGATGGTAAGTAGTAAGTCCCATCCAAGTCCTCAGTCCTGCGACATTAGTCCCCCCTCCACCTTCTACTAAAACTTTTTATAACTTTTAATTTCTTCCAGGATTCAGGCAGTTGAGACAGGATACTCCAAGTAAGGAACCTAACCCACCCATCCTGACCATTAGTAGCCCTTCAAAGGGTTCCTGCCAGGATCCATCTTTTCGTTTTTCTTACGTCATGGAAGAGGATAGGAGATTTCTACTTTTCTTTTTTTGCATAGTCACCACACACCGACGAAAGGAAGTTCCAAGGAGGCAGGCAAGAGACAGGAAGTGGGAGCCCTTCACCAGGTGCCCCCCCCCCCCCCTCCCCAGCCCCGCCGCGACCGGAAGGACCTCGGAAGTCGGTCACCTTTACCGTGTGACTCCTTTGGAGTCTTCTTTCCCCTGTATATATTGTACCCTGTGGAATAAAGACTTCAGTTAACTTCTCACACAGCACCTGATGAAGCCTCTGGCTGAAAGCGCTAGTGCTTTGAGTTAACTGTTAATTTTAAGGATTTACATGGTTGTTTCTCTCCTCCATCCCTTATATTAACTTATTGTATTGTCCTTGCCCGCCAAGCAAGACATTACTGTACCAAACAAAAGCTCTGAATTTGCACATGACCAGTCCTTGTAAGGACTAATTTGAAATTCGACTATTACTTGTCTTTGCCCGCCCAGCAAGACATCCATCTTACCAAATAAAAGCTCTGATTTTGCACATGATAAGTCCTCATAAGGACTCTGATAGCAGTCCTTGCCTGACCAACAAGACTGTTATTTTTTGAAACTATATTGTCCTTGCCCGCCCAGCAAGACAAGTTTACCAAGTGTTGCACATGCCCAATCCTGGTAGGGATTTGTTTTCTTTATACACAGATACCTATGCACCCTTGTCTTTGCCCGCCCAGCAAGACAGTTGCACATGATCAGTCCTTCTAAGGATTATCTTACAGGAAACAAAGCTGAACAGTTGCACACGTGGTTTTGAAGCAAGTTATACAGTAAGAATATCTTAACTGACCCTCCTTTTTTGTATTTTCAGGTGCCTTTGAACTTCTGCTGGAAGATCCAGTGGGGTAGAAAACTGTCCTCGGAGAAATTCCTGTTAGCCTCTGGTGGACAGCACACTCTCTCCCCCCCTCTGGAACAACAGCAGTTTTCAGTTTTTTGGCATTGATATTTCTTGACTGTGGAAGAGCTTCTCACAGAGTTTTGTAAATTGGAATAAGTTTGTACAGTTTATAAGGAATTAAACAGAGAGAAATAAGGTGACATATGCATTGTTATTTATTCTGAAAAGAAAGACAAAAACAATATAAAGAGAAAAGACAAATAATCAAAAGTAACAAAAATGCCGATGACTAGAGCATACACAAAAAAAGATAATAAAATCAACAAAGGACCAATAGAAGAAGGCATAATTGACGATATGGTGTCAACCCTGGGAAGCAGTCTAGACCCTGTCTTCCAACAAGCAATAGGCAATACACAAAGAAACCCACAATTGCTAAATAACCCTCTAGCCTTGAGAGGAGGATGGAATCACCCTCTAGCATGGGCAAACACAAGCCCAGCAATTCAGGCTTCACCCCTTGCACCCCTACTTCTGGGGGGAGAAGTACAGCTAGGCTTCCCAGAGGACCCATTCATGGATGAAATCCATAATTTGCAAGACCACCCTCCTTTGTCCACACATGAGGAACAATCTGAAGTGAAAAACATGGCTAAATTATATAATGAAGAATCAGTACAAAGAGCCATCATAAAGTACCTAGATAGATGTGAACTAAAAGGAGTTACGGACAGATTTGACCTCCTGGTACAGAACATAGACAATAAAATGAGGGACCTACCACCCAAATGGGTAATAGAAATGGGAGAATTAATCTTGCAAGGGGCAGCAAGAAGATGGCAAGGCCTTATGGCAGCAGCAATCAGGGCCAACACAGTTGAAGTGAGGAGGAGAATAATAGTAGAGAAAAACAGGTTAAAAAATAAGTACCCCCACTCACATAGAAGGATCTGCCATGATGCTCACACTAGAGGCAAACTTGCCGCTAAGAAAATTGATAAGCTGCAACCCCCCAATAGCAAGTTCTACCTACTACAGGAAGGGACCCCACTCATTCAATACATGAATGATCAAACAAACATGGAAATGACAGGAGAGGAAAGAGACATGGTCTTAAAATGTATGAGAGATATAGGCATAAACTCTCATCCTGATGAACCCGAACCCCTATTGGAAGCCAATATAGAGGATGAGCATAACTCTGAGGCTGATATAAATAATGAAGATGAAACAAATAATGGTAGAAATGAAAGAGATAATGAAGTTGAGATAGAAAATGAGCAAAACCAAGAGATTGCCCTCCCACCTCCACCTTCTAGTAGTAAAACAGAAGGGTATAATGAGGCCCCGGGAGAGGAAGAGCCACAGATAGACCTACCCCAGGGAGAGGAAGATGACACACAAATCCCCTCACCTATAAACAACTCCATAATGAGCCCTGGCACACTGGAACTATTCCTACCTACTCCGTCTTCCCCACCTTGCCCCTCAGGGCTTAAAGAAAGGGAAGAAGCATGTAACATGCTCTTGGAGAAAGTAGTAGGAGCAATAGGCCAGCTTGAAAAGGTCATTTCCAACTTGAATGAAAAGATCATAGAGATACCAAAAAATAAACACAAAGATACAGAGCAAGGTATCCAGGAAGAAATTCAAAATGTGGAAGAAAGAGAGACACCACAAATTCAAAAGAAAAAGACAGAGAGAAACCCAGAAACATGGATGTCTCTGAAAAAATATGCTAAAAGGAAAACAGAGGAGGTAAAGAGGAAAAACAAAAAAACACAACCAAAAAACGGAAAGAAACAGGAAAAAGGACAAAATGCAATACCACAGAACCAGAAAGAGCCTCACACAGGTGGGAAAGCTCCCCAAAACAAACCAAGGCAAAGAAATACGAGGCAGCCCCCTCCTATGCAAGGACACACCCAAATGAGAAAACACCCCCTAACCCCATACAGAGGCCCTTACCCCAAAGGGCAGAGAGAACATCAAGCCCCACACCAGAAAAGTTGGCAAGCTTACAAACAAAACCCACAAATGTGGAGGAAAGCCCCACAAGAATGGAGGCAAGAAAGAGTATATTACCACAGAAGCCACCCGCACCAAAGATACACGAACCAAAACCCACACTGGGTAAGCCACCCACAGCCATGGAAGCCACCTCAGAGACAGGGAAGATTTCCTCAAAGAGGAAACTACCACCAGGCTCAAGAGAAAGCCAGAGGAAGGCAGTGGCAAGAAGGAGAGTACGGCAGATGGGGATGGAATTAATTGTATCTGAAGTGCCCATGACCAGAACCCAGCTCTCAGTTCTTAGTAAGGGAAGATCCTTCGTGCCTGGGCCTCTCCCCAAAAAAGCCCTCCTGGAAAACCTAGGGGAATCAATGAATAGATTAAAAGAGCAAATAAACAAAAGATTTGCTGATTCACTCCTACCAGGGCAGGACAATGGAGAATCTCTCAACAAAAAGAAGAGAAACATGCCCAAACAACTCCCAGTGAAACAGAGAGTGAGCATTCCTCCTAAAAAACTTCCAGGTTTAGAAACAATGGTCCATTGTGAAACCATGGATGTAGGAGAAAAGATTTTAAAAGGCTGCCATTCAAACATGACTAAACAAGAAAGAAAAGCTCTTAATGATCTGGCTCAAAACCCAGACATAGTCATTAAAAAAGCAGACAAAGATGGAGCTCTAGTGGTTCTGAAGAAAGAAAGCTATATAGCAATGGGAGAAGCACATCTATCAGATACCGAAACATACATCCCTTTAGATGATCCAGATGTAGCCCTACAAACCGTAAAACGAGAAAGCAAGATCCTAGTAAACCGTTTTTTCAATTTAGATTGCTCAGGGAAAAATGGAGAAAACAGAAGAAGCTTTCTGGCAGGTCAAAGAGACGCATTACTAGAACACGAACCTATAATCCCACACTGGTATATACTACCCAAAACCCATAAGAAAAAAGACCCAGATACAGGCTTATGGCCAGGCAGACCAGTGCTAAGTGGATGTAATGCCCCTACAAGACCAGTAGACAGACTGCTAACAACATATCTCACTCCCTTGCTGGATCTCTTACCTGAGAGATTGCAAGATACCACAGCCTTTCTAAAGAAAATAACCACACTTCCAAGATTTCCTACAGGCTCTATTATCTTCTCATTTGATATAGTGTCACTGTACCCCTCCATCCCACAGGAGGAAGCATCCTGGATTGTGGCAAATTTCTATGAAAGGAATTTTGCATTTGTCAAGGAGAGACTAAAAGCAGAATATAATATAATAGCCCCTCCTCCTTATTTGATAAAAGAAGGAATAGATCATGTCTTACAAGGCACACTACTAAGGTTCAATAACCACTTCTATAACCAAGGCAAAGGAACAGCAATTGGAGCTTCAGTCTCAGTAGCCATAGCTGAAATCTTTGTACATGCTAGCATAGAAGGAAAAAGACAAAAACTAGAAAAACAGCCAGAAATTTTCTATAGATATATTGACGATATCTTTGGAATTTTCAGTGGCACAGAGGCAGAACTCTTGGAATACCACCAAGAACTCAATAAGATACACCCAGACCTGAAATTTACAGTGGAATATAGTAAAAAGGAATTGCCCTTCCTAGACACTATGGTGTATCTGGATGCAGAAGGTAAAGTGCAAACCTCGGTGTACCATAAACCATCAAACACACACCAGTATCTGCACTTTCAATCATGTCATCCTCCAAGCCTCAAGAGATCCTTACCCTACTCTCAGGCACTAAGAATCAGTAGAATAGTAAGTGAGCCACATAAGCTAGAGGAAGCTTTAAAAGACATGGTAAACTTCTTCACAAAAAGAGGTTATTGCAAAAGAACACTGGGATCTGCATTAAATAGAATAAGAGAGGTCAACAGGGAAACCCTCTTAGAAAGAAAAGTAAGAGCAGAACAAAATCGCATAATCTTCCCCATGCTATACTCCCCATCCTTAGAAAGAGTCCTAAACCACTCTTTAAAAGAAATATGGGAGTGGGTAGTAGAAAATTCTAAAGAAACCCCATGGGAAAAGAAGTTCTTGACTTCACACCCCATGATAGCCTGGAGAAAAGGAAAGACTATAGCTGACCAGCTAGTCAGAGCAGAATTCCCCAGACCCCTCAAAGATATTCAAAATAACAATAAACAATAAAGAAAAGTTTATAAAAAAACACTATGAAAGGAATAAACAGATGAATATGCCTCCCCCCAAAAAATGGCATAAAATAAAGAAATACATAAACATGAAAGAATACGAATAGATAAAGCCTATAGATAAGAAGTGTGTAGAGATATATGCGCATACAGACCACTGTAATATATATACACACAGAAAATAGACTGTGAACTAAAGGAAAATAATCAGAGATAACAAAGGAAAAAGACATAACAGATACAAAGAAAAAGAAAAAGTAAAAAGGAATTTACAACCTTTTCCCCACCTCCAATGGTCTCCCCCCATTTGAAATATAGCAGGAGACAGACCAATTTTAAGTTTCAATAGAAAGAAACAAAGAGTTTTACCGCTACTACTATTGGTAAATAGATAAAGTAAATAGACAGTAAAAGTACCAAGAAGTAAGGTAGAGAGGAGGATGAACTTAGGTGACCGCCCAGACAGAGGACAACAAAGGAACTGGGGAACATGGCCACCCGCACCCAGAGCGCAGAAATCGTATGTAGATTTTTCAAAAATACATATGATATCTAGGCGTTCCTAAGCCTAAGGACTTTATTTTTATTTTTATTAACTAGAGTTAATGGTTTTAAAATCTCTAAAGAATAGAAAAAACAGTCCATAAGCTCTGGAAAGGATTTACAGCCATTGGTCCTCACCGATAATCGACCGATATAGTTCGATGTTTTTACAGTCGGACACCCATAAACCTCTCAAAGAAGGAAGCCTCTGATGTTCTATTTTCTTTTTCAAAAGTTTATGTGTTCTTACATCATAGATACTGACAAACACAGCAAGGCTAGACCTTTCAGTTTGTTAATAATCGGCATAAAAGGTCTAAGTATTCTTCAGTTTGTTTAGTTACCCCTGCCTTAAAAGTTTTCTTTGGCATTCCGGTAACCTCGCGTTTTTCTATGATGGTAAGTAGTAAGTCCCATCCAAGTCCTCAGTCCTGCGACATTAGTCCCCCCTCCACCTTCTACTAAAACTTTTTATAACTTTTAATTTCTTCCAGGATTCAGGCAGTTGAGACAGGATACTCCAAGTAAGGAACCTAACCCACCCATCCTGACCATTAGTAGCCCTTCAAAGGGTTCCTGCCAGGATCCATCTTTTCGTTTTTCTTACGTCATGGAAGAGGATAGGAGATTTCTACTTTTCTTTTTTTGCATAGTCACCACACACCGACGAAAGGAAGTTCCAAGGAGGCAGGCAAGAGACAGGAAGTGGGAGCCCTTCACCAGGTGCCCCCCCCCCCCCTCCCCAGCCCCGCCGCGACCGGAAGGACCTCGGAAGTCGGTCACCTTTACCGTGTGACTCCTTTGGAGTCTTCTTTCCCCTGTATATATTGTACCCTGTGGAATAAAGACTTCAGTTAACTTCTCACACAGCACCTGATGAAGCCTCTGGCTGAAAGCGCTAGTGCTTTGAGTTAACTGTTAATTTTAAGGATTTACATGGTTGTTTCTCTCCTCCATCCCTTATATTAACTTATTGTATTGTCCTTGCCCGCCAAGCAAGACATTACTGTACCAAACAAAAGCTCTGAATTTGCACATGACCAGTCCTTGTAAGGACTAATTTGAAATTCGACTATTACTTGTCTTTGCCCGCCCAGCAAGACATCCATCTTACCAAATAAAAGCTCTGATTTTGCACATGATAAGTCCTCATAAGGACTCTGATAGCAGTCCTTGCCTGACCAACAAGACTGTTATTTTTTGAAACTATATTGTCCTTGCCCGCCCAGCAAGACAAGTTTACCAAGTGTTGCACATGCCCAATCCTGGTAGGGATTTGTTTTCTTTATACACAGATACCTATGCACCCTTGTCTTTGCCCGCCCAGCAAGACAGTTGCACATGATCAGTCCTTCTAAGGATTATCTTACAGGAAACAAAGCTGAACAGTTGCACACGTGGTTTTGAAGCAAGTTATACAGTAAGAATATCTTAACTGACCCTCCTTTTTTGTATTTTCAGGTGCCTTTGAACTTCTGCTGGAAGATCCAGTGGGGTAGAAAACTGTCCTCGGAGAAATTCCTGTTAGCCTCTGGTGGACAGCACACTCTCTCCCCCCCTCTGGAACAACAGCAGTTTTCAGTTTTTTGGCATTGATATTTCTTGACTGTGGAAGAGCTTCTCACAGAGTTTTGTAAATTGGAATAAGTTTGTACAGTTTATAAGGAATTAAACAGAGAGAAATAAGGTGACATATGCATTGTTATTTATTCTGAAAAGAAAGACAAAAACAATATAAAGAGAAAAGACAAATAATCAAAAGTAACAAAAATGCCGATGACTAGAGCATACACAAAAAAAGATAATAAAATCAACAAAGGACCAATAGAAGAAGGCATAATTGACGATATGGTGTCAACCCTGGGAAGCAGTCTAGACCCTGTCTTCCAACAAGCAATAGGCAATACACAAAGAAACCCACAATTGCTAAATAACCCTCTAGCCTTGAGAGGAGGATGGAATCACCCTCTAGCATGGGCAAACACAAGCCCAGCAATTCAGGCTTCACCCCTTGCACCCCTACTTCTGGGGGGAGAAGTACAGCTAGGCTTCCCAGAGGACCCATTCATGGATGAAATCCATAATTTGCAAGACCACCCTCCTTTGTCCACACATGAGGAACAATCTGAAGTGAAAAACATGGCTAAATTATATAATGAAGAATCAGTACAAAGAGCCATCATAAAGTACCTAGATAGATGTGAACTAAAAGGAGTTACGGACAGATTTGACCTCCTGGTACAGAACATAGACAATAAAATGAGGGACCTACCACCCAAATGGGTAATAGAAATGGGAGAATTAATCTTGCAAGGGGCAGCAAGAAGATGGCAAGGCCTTATGGCAGCAGCAATCAGGGCCAACACAGTTGAAGTGAGGAGGAGAATAATAGTAGAGAAAAACAGGTTAAAAAATAAGTACCCCCACTCACATAGAAGGATCTGCCATGATGCTCACACTAGAGGCAAACTTGCCGCTAAGAAAATTGATAAGCTGCAACCCCCCAATAGCAAGTTCTACCTACTACAGGAAGGGACCCCACTCATTCAATACATGAATGATCAAACAAACATGGAAATGACAGGAGAGGAAAGAGACATGGTCTTAAAATGTATGAGAGATATAGGCATAAACTCTCATCCTGATGAACCCGAACCCCTATTGGAAGCCAATATAGAGGATGAGCATAACTCTGAGGCTGATATAAATAATGAAGATGAAACAAATAATGGTAGAAATGAAAGAGATAATGAAGTTGAGATAGAAAATGAGCAAAACCAAGAGATTGCCCTCCCACCTCCACCTTCTAGTAGTAAAACAGAAGGGTATAATGAGGCCCCGGGAGAGGAAGAGCCACAGATAGACCTACCCCAGGGAGAGGAAGATGACACACAAATCCCCTCACCTATAAACAACTCCATAATGAGCCCTGGCACACTGGAACTATTCCTACCTACTCCGTCTTCCCCACCTTGCCCCTCAGGGCTTAAAGAAAGGGAAGAAGCATGTAACATGCTCTTGGAGAAAGTAGTAGGAGCAATAGGCCAGCTTGAAAAGGTCATTTCCAACTTGAATGAAAAGATCATAGAGATACCAAAAAATAAACACAAAGATACAGAGCAAGGTATCCAGGAAGAAATTCAAAATGTGGAAGAAAGAGAGACACCACAAATTCAAAAGAAAAAGACAGAGAGAAACCCAGAAACATGGATGTCTCTGAAAAAATATGCTAAAAGGAAAACAGAGGAGGTAAAGAGGAAAAACAAAAAAACACAACCAAAAAACGGAAAGAAACAGGAAAAAGGACAAAATGCAATACCACAGAACCAGAAAGAGCCTCACACAGGTGGGAAAGCTCCCCAAAACAAACCAAGGCAAAGAAATACGAGGCAGCCCCCTCCTATGCAAGGACACACCCAAATGAGAAAACACCCCCTAACCCCATACAGAGGCCCTTACCCCAAAGGGCAGAGAGAACATCAAGCCCCACACCAGAAAAGTTGGCAAGCTTACAAACAAAACCCACAAATGTGGAGGAAAGCCCCACAAGAATGGAGGCAAGAAAGAGTATATTACCACAGAAGCCACCCGCACCAAAGATACACGAACCAAAACCCACACTGGGTAAGCCACCCACAGCCATGGAAGCCACCTCAGAGACAGGGAAGATTTCCTCAAAGAGGAAACTACCACCAG
The DNA here is from genome assembly GCF_019202785.1 of Penaeus chinensis. Classification (NCBI taxonomy): domain Eukaryota; kingdom Metazoa; phylum Arthropoda; class Malacostraca; order Decapoda; family Penaeidae; genus Penaeus; species Penaeus chinensis. The sequence continues at coordinate 42,949,307 of NC_061827.1, read as the reverse complement.
GCTCAAGAGAAAGCCAGAGGAAGGCAGTGGCAAGAAGGAGAGTACGGCAGATGGGGATGGAATTAATTGTATCTGAAGTGCCCATGACCAGAACCCAGCTCTCAGTTCTTAGTAAGGGAAGATCCTTCGTGCCTGGGCCTCTCCCCAAAAAAGCCCTCCTGGAAAACCTAGGGGAATCAATGAATAGATTAAAAGAGCAAATAAACAAAAGATTTGCTGATTCACTCCTACCAGGGCAGGACAATGGAGAATCTCTCAACAAAAAGAAGAGAAACATGCCCAAACAACTCCCAGTGAAACAGAGAGTGAGCATTCCTCCTAAAAAACTTCCAGGTTTAGAAACAATGGTCCATTGTGAAACCATGGATGTAGGAGAAAAGATTTTAAAAGGCTGCCATTCAAACATGACTAAACAAGAAAGAAAAGCTCTTAATGATCTGGCTCAAAACCCAGACATAGTCATTAAAAAAGCAGACAAAGATGGAGCTCTAGTGGTTCTGAAGAAAGAAAGCTATATAGCAATGGGAGAAGCACATCTATCAGATACCGAAACATACATCCCTTTAGATGATCCAGATGTAGCCCTACAAACCGTAAAACGAGAAAGCAAGATCCTAGTAAACCGTTTTTTCAATTTAGATTGCTCAGGGAAAAATGGAGAAAACAGAAGAAGCTTTCTGGCAGGTCAAAGAGACGCATTACTAGAACACGAACCTATAATCCCACACTGGTATATACTACCCAAAACCCATAAGAAAAAAGACCCAGATACAGGCTTATGGCCAGGCAGACCAGTGCTAAGTGGATGTAATGCCCCTACAAGACCAGTAGACAGACTGCTAACAACATATCTCACTCCCTTGCTGGATCTCTTACCTGAGAGATTGCAAGATACCACAGCCTTTCTAAAGAAAATAACCACACTTCCAAGATTTCCTACAGGCTCTATTATCTTCTCATTTGATATAGTGTCACTGTACCCCTCCATCCCACAGGAGGAAGCATCCTGGATTGTGGCAAATTTCTATGAAAGGAATTTTGCATTTGTCAAGGAGAGACTAAAAGCAGAATATAATATAATAGCCCCTCCTCCTTATTTGATAAAAGAAGGAATAGATCATGTCTTACAAGGCACACTACTAAGGTTCAATAACCACTTCTATAACCAAGGCAAAGGAACAGCAATTGGAGCTTCAGTCTCAGTAGCCATAGCTGAAATCTTTGTACATGCTAGCATAGAAGGAAAAAGACAAAAACTAGAAAAACAGCCAGAAATTTTCTATAGATATATTGACGATATCTTTGGAATTTTCAGTGGCACAGAGGCAGAACTCTTGGAATACCACCAAGAACTCAATAAGATACACCCAGACCTGAAATTTACAGTGGAATATAGTAAAAAGGAATTGCCCTTCCTAGACACTATGGTGTATCTGGATGCAGAAGGTAAAGTGCAAACCTCGGTGTACCATAAACCATCAAACACACACCAGTATCTGCACTTTCAATCATGTCATCCTCCAAGCCTCAAGAGATCCTTACCCTACTCTCAGGCACTAAGAATCAGTAGAATAGTAAGTGAGCCACATAAGCTAGAGGAAGCTTTAAAAGACATGGTAAACTTCTTCACAAAAAGAGGTTATTGCAAAAGAACACTGGGATCTGCATTAAATAGAATAAGAGAGGTCAACAGGGAAACCCTCTTAGAAAGAAAAGTAAGAGCAGAACAAAATCGCATAATCTTCCCCATGCTATACTCCCCATCCTTAGAAAGAGTCCTAAACCACTCTTTAAAAGAAATATGGGAGTGGGTAGTAGAAAATTCTAAAGAAACCCCATGGGAAAAGAAGTTCTTGACTTCACACCCCATGATAGCCTGGAGAAAAGGAAAGACTATAGCTGACCAGCTAGTCAGAGCAGAATTCCCCAGACCCCTCAAAGATATTCAAAATAACAATAAACAATAAAGAAAAGTTTATAAAAAAACACTATGAAAGGAATAAACAGATGAATATGCCTCCCCCCAAAAAATGGCATAAAATAAAGAAATACATAAACATGAAAGAATACGAATAGATAAAGCCTATAGATAAGAAGTGTGTAGAGATATATGCGCATACAGACCACTGTAATATATATACACACAGAAAATAGACTGTGAACTAAAGGAAAATAATCAGAGATAACAAAGGAAAAAGACATAACAGATACAAAGAAAAAGAAAAAGTAAAAAGGAATTTACAACCTTTTCCCCACCTCCAATGGTCTCCCCCCATTTGAAATATAGCAGGAGACAGACCAATTTTAAGTTTCAATAGAAAGAAACAAAGAGTTTTACCGCTACTACTATTGGTAAATAGATAAAGTAAATAGACAGTAAAAGTACCAAGAAGTAAGGTAGAGAGGAGGATGAACTTAGGTGACCGCCCAGACAGAGGACAACAAAGGAACTGGGGAACATGGCCACCCGCACCCAGAGCGCAGAAATCGTATGTAGATTTTTCAAAAATACATATGATATCTAGGCGTTCCTAAGCCTAAGGACTTTATTTTTATTTTTATTAACTAGAGTTAATGGTTTTAAAATCTCTAAAGAATAGAAAAAACAGTCCATAAGCTCTGGAAAGGATTTACAGCCATTGGTCCTCACCGATAATCGACCGATATAGTTCGATGTTTTTACAGTCGGACACCCATAAACCTCTCAAAGAAGGAAGCCTCTGATGTTCTATTTTCTTTTTCAAAAGTTTATGTGTTCTTACATCATAGATACTGACAAACACAGCAAGGCTAGACCTTTCAGTTTGTTAATAATCGGCATAAAAGGTCTAAGTATTCTTCAGTTTGTTTAGTTACCCCTGCCTTAAAAGTTTTCTTTGGCATTCCGGTAACCTCGCGTTTTTCTATGATGGTAAGTAGTAAGTCCCATCCAAGTCCTCAGTCCTGCGACATTAGTCCCCCCTCCACCTTCTACTAAAACTTTTTATAACTTTTAATTTCTTCCAGGATTCAGGCAGTTGAGACAGGATACTCCAAGTAAGGAACCTAACCCACCCATCCTGACCATTAGTAGCCCTTCAAAGGGTTCCTGCCAGATCCATCTTTTCGTTTTTCTTACGTCATGGAAGAGGATAGGAGATTTCTACTTTTCTTTTTTTGCATAGTCACCACACACCGACGAAAGGAAGTTCCAAGGAGGCAGGCAAGAGACAGGAAGTGGGAGCCCTTCACCAGGTGCCCCCCCCCCCCTCCCCAGCCCCGCCGCGACCGGAAGGACCTCGGAAGTCGGTCACCTTTACCGTGTGACTCCTTTGGAGTCTTCTTTCCCCTGTATATATTGTACCCTGTGGAATAAAGACTTCAGTTAACTTCTCACACAGCACCTGATGAAGCCTCTGGCTGAAAGCGCTAGTGCTTTGAGTTAACTGTTAATTTTAAGGATTTACATGGTTGTTTCTCTCCTCCATCCCTTATATTAACTTATTGTATTGTCCTTGCCCGCCAAGCAAGACATTACTGTACCAAACAAAAGCTCTGAATTTGCACATGACCAGTCCTTGTAAGGACTAATTTGAAATTCGACTATTACTTGTCTTTGCCCGCCCAGCAAGACATCCATCTTACCAAATAAAAGCTCTGATTTTGCACATGATAAGTCCTCATAAGGACTCTGATAGCAGTCCTTGCCTGACCAACAAGACTGTTATTTTTTGAAACTATATTGTCCTTGCCCGCCCAGCAAGACAAGTTTACCAAGTGTTGCACATGCCCAATCCTGGTAGGGATTTGTTTTCTTTATACACAGATACCTATGCACCCTTGTCTTTGCCCGCCCAGCAAGACAGTTGCACATGATCAGTCCTTCTAAGGATTATCTTACAGGAAACAAAGCTGAACAGTTGCACACGTGGTTTTGAAGCAAGTTATACAGTAAGAATATCTTAACTGACCCTCCTTTTTTGTATTTTCAGGTGCCTTTGAACTTCTGCTGGAAGATCCAGTGGGGTAGAAAACTGTCCTCGGAGAAATTCCTGTTAGCCTCTGGTGGACAGCACACTCTCTCCCCCCCTCTGGAACAACAGCAGTTTTCAGTTTTTTGGCATTGATATTTCTTGACTGTGGAAGAGCTTCTCACAGAGTTTTGTATTGGAATAAGTTTGTACAGTTTATAAGGAATTAAACAGAGAGAAATAAGGTGACATATGCATTGTTATTTATTCTGAAAAGAAAGACAAAAACAATATAAAGAGAAAAGACAAATAATCAAAAGTAACAAAAATGCCGATGACTAGAGCATACACAAAAAAAGATAATAAAATCAACAAAGGACCAATAGAAGAAGGCATAATTGACGATATGGTGTCAACCCTGGGAAGCAGTCTAGACCCTGTCTTCCAACAAGCAATAGGCAATACACAAAGAAACCCACAATTGCTAAATAACCCTCTAGCCTTGAGAGGAGGATGGAATCACCCTCTAGCATGGGCAAACACAAGCCCAGCAATTCAGGCTTCACCCCTTGCACCCCTACTTCTGGGGGGAGAAGTACAGCTAGGCTTCCCAGAGGACCCATTCATGGATGAAATCCATAATTTGCAAGACCACCCTCCTTTGTCCACACATGAGGAACAATCTGAAGTGAAAAACATGGCTAAATTATATAATGAAGAATCAGTACAAAGAGCCATCATAAAGTACCTAGATAGATGTGAACTAAAAGGAGTTACGGACAGATTTGACCTCCTGGTACAGAACATAGACAATAAAATGAGGGACCTACCACCCAAATGGGTAATAGAAATGGGAGAATTAATCTTGCAAGGGGCAGCAAGAAGATGGCAAGGCCTTATGGCAGCAGCAATCAGGGCCAACACAGTTGAAGTGAGGAGGAGAATAATAGTAGAGAAAAACAGGTTAAAAAATAAGTACCCCCACTCACATAGAAGGATCTGCCATGATGCTCACACTAGAGGCAAACTTGCCGCTAAGAAAATTGATAAGCTGCAACCCCCCAATAGCAAGTTCTACCTACTACAGGAAGGGACCCCACTCATTCAATACATGAATGATCAAACAACATGGAAATGACAGGAGAGGAAAGAGACATGGTCTTAAAATGTATGAGAGATATAGGCATAAACTCTCATCCTGATGAACCCGAACCCCTATTGGAAGCCAATATAGAGGATGAGCATAACTCTGAGGCTGATATAAATAATGAAGATGAAACAAATAATGGTAGAAATGAAAGAGATAATGAAGTTGAGATAGAAAATGAGCAAAACCAAGAGATTGCCCTCCCACCTCCACCTTCTAGTAGTAAAACAGAAGGGTATAATGAGGCCCCGGGAGAGGAAGAGCCACAGATAGACCTACCCCAGGGAGAGGAAGATGACACACAAATCCCCTCACCTATAAACAACTCCATAATGAGCCCTGGCACACTGGAACACTACACTTCTCCCACCTACCTCACTAGGAACTCTCTCTTTTCCAACTGCCCCTCAGGCTTAACAGAAAGGAAGAAGCATGTAACATGCTCTTGGAGAAAGTATAGGAGCAATAGGACCAGCTAAAAGGTCATTCCAACTTGAATGAAAAGATCATGAGAGAAACCCAAAAATAAACACAAAGATACAGAGCAAAGGTACCAGGGAAGAAATTGCAAAATGAAAAAGAGAACACCACAAATCAAAAGAAAAAGACAGAGAGAAACCAGAAACAGGATGTCCTGAAAAAAATGCAATACAAGAAACAGAGGTAAGAGGAAAAACAAAAAACACCCCAAAAAACGAAAGAAACAGGAAAAGGACAAAATGCAATACCCACAGACCAGAAAGAGCCTCACACAGTGGAAAGCCCCCAAACAAACCAGCAAAGAATACAGGCAGCCCCCTACCTATGCAAGACACACCAAATGAGAACACCCCTAACCCATACAGAGCCTTACCCAAAGGGCAGAGAGAACATCAAGCCCCACACCAGAAAAGTTGGCAAGCTTACAAACAAAACCCACAAATGTGGAGGAAAGCCCCACAAGAATGGAGGCAAGAAAGAGTATATTACCACAGAAGCCACCCGCACCAAAGATACACAACCAAAACCCACACTGGGTAAGCCACCCACAGCCATGGAAGCCACCTCAGAGACAGGGAAGATTTCCTCAAAGAGGAAACTACCACCAGGCTCAAGAGAAAGCCAGAGGAAGGCAGTGGCAAGAAGGAGAGTACGGCAGATGGGGATGGAATTAATTGTATCTGAAGTGCCCATGACCAGAACCCAGCTCTCAGTTCTTAGTAAGGGAAGATCCTTCGTGCCTGGGCCTCTCCCCAAAAAAGCCCTCCTGGAAAACCTAGGGGAATCAATGAATAGATTAAAAGAGCAAATAAACAAAAGATTTGCTGATTCACTCCTACCAGGGCAGGACAATGGAGAATCTCTCAACAAAAAGAAGAGAAACATGCCCAAACAACTCCCAGTGAAACAGAGAGTGAGCATTCCTCCTAAAAAACTTCCAGGTTTAGAAACAATGGTCCATTGTGAAACCATGGATGTAGGAGAAAAGATTTTAAAGGCTGCCATTCAAACATGACTAAACAAGAAAGAAAAGCTCTTAATGATCTGGCTCAAAACCCAGACATAGTCATTAAAAAAGCAGACAAAGATGGAGCTCTAGTGGTTCTGAAGAAAGAAAGCTATATAGCAATGGGAGAAGCACATCTATCAGATACCGAAACATACATCCCTTTAGATGATCCAGATGTAGCCCTACAAACCGTAAAACGAGAAAGCAAGATCCTAGTAAACCGTTTTTTTCAATTTAGATTGCTCAGGGAAAAATGGGGAAAACAGAAGAAGCTTTCTGGCAGGTCAAAGAGACGCATTACTAGAACACGAACCTATAATCCCACACTGGTATATACTACCCAAAACCCATAAGAAAAAAGACCCAGATACAGGCTTATGGCCAGGCAGACCAGTGCTAAGTGGATGTAATGCCCCTACAAGACCAGTAGACAGACTGCTAACAACATATCTCACTCCCTTGCTGGATCTCTTACCTGAGAGATTGCAAGATACCACAGCCTTTCTAAAGAAAATAACCACACTTCCAAGATTTCCTACAGGCTCTATTATCTTCTCATTTGATATAGTGTCACTGTACCCCTCCATCCCACAGGAGGAAGCATCCTGGATTGTGGCAAATTTCTATGAAAGGAATTTTGCATTTGTCAAGGAGAGACTAAAAGCAGAATATAATATAATAGCCCCTCCTCCTTATTTGATAAAGAAGGAATAGATCATGTCTTACAAGGCACACTACTAAGGTTCAATAACCACTTCTATAACCAAGGCAAAGGAACAGCAATTGGAGCTTCAGTCTCAGTAGCCATAGCTGAAATCTTTGTACATGCTAGCATAGAAGGAAAAAGACAAAAACTAGAAAAACAGCCAGAAATTTTCTATAGATATATTGACGATATCTTTGGAATTTTCAGTGGCACAGAGGCAGAACTCTTGGAATACCACCAAGAACTCAATAAGATACACCCAGACCTGAAATTTACAGTGGAATATAGTAAAAAGGAATTGCCCTTCCTAGACACTATGGTGTATCTGGATGCAGAAGGTAAAGTGCAAACCTCGGTGTACCATAAACCATCAAACACACACCAGTATCTGCACTTTCAATCATGTCATCCTCCAAGCCTCAAGAGATCCTTACCCTACTCTCAGGCACTAAGAATCAGTAGAATAGTAAGTGAGCCACATAAGCTAGAGGAAGCTTTAAAAGACATGGTAAACTTCTTCACAAAAAGAGGTTATTGCAAAAGAACACTGGGATCTGCATTAAATAGAATAAGAGAGGTCAACAGGGAAACCCTCTTAGAAAGAAAAGTAAGAGCAGAACAAAATCGCATAATCTTCCCCATGCTATACTCCCCATCCTTAGAAAGAGTCCTAAACCACTCTTTAAAAGAAATATGGGAGTGGGTAGTAGAAAATTCTAAAGAAACCCCATGGGAAAAGAAGTTCTTGACTTCACACCCCATGATAGCCTGGAGAAAAGGAAAGACTATAGCTGACCAGCTAGTCAGAGCAGAATTCCCCAGACCCCTCAAAGATATTCAAAATAACAATAAACAATAAAGAAAAGTTTATAAAAAAACACTATGAAAGGAATAAACAGATGAATATGCCTCCCCCCAAAAATGGCATAAAATAAAGAAATACATAAACATGAAAGAATACGAATAGATAAAGCCTATAGATAAGAAGTGTGTAGAGATATATGCGCATACAGACCACTGTAATATATATACACACAGAAAATAGACTGTGAACTAAAGGAAAATAATCAGAGATAACAAAGGAAAAAGACATAACAGATACAAAGAAAAAGAAAAAGTAAAAAGGAATTTACAACCTTTTCCCCACCTCCAATGGTCTCCCCCCATTTGAAATATAGCAGGAGACAGACCAATTTTAAGTTTCAATAGAAAGAAACAAAGAGTTTTACCGCTACTACTATTGGTAAATAGATAAAGTAAATAGACAGTAAAAGTACCAAGAAGTAAGGTAGAGAGGAGGATGAACTTAGGTGACCGCCCAGACAGAGGACAACAAAGGAACTGGGGAACATGGCCACCCGCACCCAGAGCGCAGAAATCGTATGTAGATTTTTCAAAAATACATATGATATCTAGGCGTTCCTAAGCCTAAAGACTTTATTTTTATTTTTATTAACTAGAGTTAATGGTTTTAAAATCTCTAAAGAATAGAAAAAACAGTCCATAAGCTCTGGAAAGGATTTACAGCCATTGGTCCTCACCGATAATCGACCGATATAGTTCGATGTTTTTACAGTCGGACACCCATAAACCTCTCAAAGAAGGAAGCCTCTGATGTTCTATTTTCTTTTTCAAAAGTTTATGTGTTCTTACATCATAGATACTGACAAACACAGCAAGGCTAGACCTTTCAGTTTGTTAATAATCGGCATAAAAGGTCTAAGTATTCTTCAGTTTGTTTAGTTACCCCTGCCTTAAAAGTTTTCTTTGGCATTCCGGTAACCTCGCGTTTTTCTATGATGGTAAGTAGTAAGTCCCATCCAAGTCCTCAGTCCTGCGACATTAGTCCCCCCTCCACCTTCTACTAAAACTTTTTATAACTTTTAATTTCTTCCAGGATTCAGGCAGTTGAGACAGGATACTCCAAGTAAGGAACCTAACCCACCCATCCTGACCATTAGTAGCCCTTCAAAGGGTTCCTGCCAGGATCCATCTTTTCGTTTTTCTTACGTCATGGAAGAGGATAGGAGATTTCTACTTTTCTTTTTTTGCATAGTCACCACACACCGACGAAAGGAAGTTCCAAGGAGGCAGGCAAGAGACAGGAAGTGGGAGCCCTTCACCAGGTGCCCCCCCCCCCCCCTCCCCAGCCCCGCCGCGACCGGAAGGACCTCGGAAGTCGGTCACCTTTACCGTGTGACTCCTTTGGAGTCTTCTTTCCCCTGTATATATTGTACCCTGTGGAATAAAGACTTCAGTTAACTTCTCACACAGCACCTGATGAAGCCTCTGGCTGAAAGCGCTAGTGCTTTGAGTTAACTGTTAATTTTAAGGATTTACATGGTTGTTTCTCTCCTCCATCCCTTATATTAACTTATTGTATTGTCCTTTGCCCGCCAAGCAAGACATTACTGTACCAAACAAAAGCTCTGAATTTGCACATGACCAGTCCTTGTAAGGACTAATTTGAAATTCGACTATTACTTGTCTTTGCCCGCCCAGCAAGACATCCATCTTACCAAATAAAAGCTCTGATTTTGCACATGATAAGTCCTCATAAGGACTCTGATAGCAGTCCTTGCCTGACCAACAAGACTGTTATTTTTTGAAACTATATTGTCCTTGCCCGCCCAGCAAGACAAATTTACCAAGTATTGCACATGCCCAGTCCTGTTAGGGATTTGTTTTCTTTATACACAGATACCTATGCACCCTTGTCTTTGCCCGCCCAGCAAGACAGTTGCACATGATCAGTCCTTTTAAGGATTATCTTACAGGAAACAAAGCTGAACAGTTGCACACTTGGTTTTAAAGCAAGTTATACAGTAAGAATATCTTAACTGACCCCTTTTTTCTTATTTTCAGGTGCCTTTGAACTTCTGCTGGAAGATCCAGTGGGGTAGAAAACTGTCCTCGGAGAAATTCCTGTTAGCCTCTGCTGGACAGCACACTCTCTCCCCCCTCTGGAATTATAGCAGTTTTCAGTTTTTTGGCACTGATATTTCTTGACTGTGGAAGAGCTTCTCACAGAGTTTTTTGGAATAAGTTTGTACATTGTATAAGGAATTAAACAGAGAGAAATAAGGTGACATATGCATTGTTATTTAATCTGAAAAGAAAGACAAAAACAATATAAAGTGAAAAGACAAATAATCAAAAAGTAACAAAAATGCCGATGACTAGAGCAAACACAAAAAAAGATAATAAAATCAGTAAAGGACCAATAGAAGAAGGCATAATTGATGATATGGTGTCAACCCTGGGAAGCAGTCTAGACCCTGTCTTCCAACAAGCAATAGGCAATACGCAAAGGAACCCACAATTACTAAATAACCCACTAGCCCTGAGAGGAGGATGGAATCACCCTCTAGCATGGGCAAACACAAGCCCAGCAATTCAGGCTTCACCCCTTGCACCCCTACTTCTGGGGGAGAAGTACAGCTAGGCTTCCCAGAGGACCCATTCATGGATGAAATCCATAATTTGCAAGACCACCCTCCTTTGTCCACACATGAGGAACAATCTGAAGTGAAAAACATGGCTAAATTATATAATGAAGAATCAGTACAAAGAGCCATCATAAAGTACCTAGATAGATGTGAACTAAAAGGAGTTACGGACAGATTTGACCTCCTGGTACAGAACATAGACAATAAAATGAGGGACCTACCACCCAAATGGGTAATAGAAATGGGAGAATT
>NC_061827.1:42936973-42938214 GCF_019202785.1 Penaeus chinensis | reverse complement strand
GACAAAGATTCAGGACTTTAGGAGCCTGTTAGAGGAAACTGTTAAATCGGTACATGCTTGCAGCGAGGATGTTTGAAGTCACAGAGAGCTTTGCATACCATAGTAACATAGTCCATGTCTCTGGGCTGTCAAACCAAGAAGTCAGTTGAAGGATTGGTCTGGCAGTAGGAGGCATGAATTCGATCAAGCATTTGGAGATATCAGTACCTATACAAAATGACCAAGCTACGTGTCTTCAAGGCCTTGATACTACCAGTTTTGGTTTATGGAAGCAAAACCTGGACACAATGTAGTGCCTTGGAGTCTTGCCTTAATGCCTATTGTAACAAGTCTACACCAGATCATGGGGTACAGTTGGCAGGACCATGTGTCCAACCGACAGCTACACCGTGAGACTTTCATGGGACCTGTTAAGGGGGAGTTCAACTGGCCTTGTGTGCGTACATTTCTGGCTGTACTCCTGGCTATCTGAGCCAAATCGTAGCACTTTGGTGCAAAATCTGGGGGCTGAGGGGAGCCCGCGATAACCAGACCTAGAGTGTTCTTTCCCAGACGAATTCATCGGGTACTCCAGGGTGCAGACAAAAACTATTGTCTGTAATTTCCATAGAATAAATATAAATACCTCTGTGCATTAAAAAGCTAACGAAAGATTTATAGCATTATCTATATTAGTTGTTATTTATCATTTATCAGAGAAGTATTTATTATACAAAACTAGACAGACATGAAGACACTTTTGGTTTTTAGCATAATCATCTTGCGTCAAGGCCCGTCCGACAGTGTGTGCGAATATATATAATTATGTATGTATATATAAATACATATGCACATATATATTTAGATCTACATATATATATATATACATGTATACATATATATGTATATATTCACATAAATATATACATATACAAATAGATAAATAAATATATATATATGCATATGTATATATATATATATATATATATAAATATATATATATATATATATACATCCACACATATATATTTATATATATACATATATATGCACATATAAGTATATGCAGATGAACATTCACATATGAATATATATACTTATATATAGATATAAATGAATAAATAAATACCTCTGACTTTATTTATTGATTTATTTATAAGTATAAATATGTGTATATATATGTGTAAATACATTTATATACATATATACCTACACACACATATACATATATATATATATATATATATATATATATATATATA
>NC_061827.1:42916973-42924473 GCF_019202785.1 Penaeus chinensis | reverse complement strand
TATATATATGTATATATATTGTATATATATATATTATGTATATATATAGGTATATTATATTATACCTATATGTTATATATATATATATTAAATATATTATATATATATATACCTATATGTGGTATATATATATGTATATATATGTATATATTATATACCTATATATGTATATATATATATATGTATATTTATGTATATATATATACCTATATATGTATATATGTTATATATATGTATATGTATATATATATATACTTTAATTTGTATATATATATACCTATATGTATATATATGTATATATATGTATATGTATATATATGTATATGTATGTATATGTATATTATGTATATGTATTTTATATGTATATATATATATGTAATATATATTGTATATGTATAATATTATATGTATATATAGTATATGTATATATTATATGTATATATATGTATATGTATATATATTATGTATATATTTATATTTTATATTGGTATTTATTTGATATATATGTATTTTTATTGTTATATTTTTGTATATATATTATATAGTATTTATAGTTTAGCTATATTATACCTATATATGTATATAATATGTAATATATATGTTATTATTATGTTTTATTATATGTATATATATATATGTATTATTATATGTATATGTTTTTTATATATTTGTATTATATGTATATATATTCACTAATATGTATATATATGTTTATATTACCTATTTATGTATATATATGTTTTTATATTTTCCTATATATGTATATTATTGTATATTTATTTATATGTATATTGTGTTATATATATATGTATATTTATTTGTATATTTATATACCTTATGTGTATATATATATGTATTATATGTATATGTGTTTTTATTATTCCTATATGTGTATATATATATGTATTATATGTTTTGTGTATATATAGACATATATGTGTATATATATATGTATTTTTGTGTATTTATATTTATATGTATATATGTGTATTATATAATGTTATTTGTGTATTATTTTTGGGGATATATGTGATATTTTATATGGATATGTGTTATTATATATATGTATATATGTGTATTATATATATGTATATATGGTGTATATTTATTTGTATTATATGTGTATATATTTATGTATTATTGTATATATATATTTGTATATGTGTGTATTTATATATATGTTATATGTGTATTGTGTATGTTATTGTGTATATATATGATATAGTTTTTTGGGGGGTGTGGGGGGTGGTGGGTGGGTGGGGGTGTTGGGGGTTTGTTGTGGGTGTTTGGGGTGTGTTTTTGGGTGTGGTGGTGTGGTGAGGGGTGTCGTTGTGGTGTGTGTTTGTGGGAGTGTTGGTTAGTTTGTGTTTTGTGTGTGGGAGTGTTGTGGGGGTGTGTTTGTTATTGTGTGTGGTGTTTGGTTGTGTTGGGGTGTTGTGTGGGTGGTGTGGTGGTGTGTGGTTGGTGTGTGTGGTGTGTGTGTGTGTGTTTGTGGTTTGGGGTGGTGTGGGTGTGTGTGTGGGTGGGTGTGTGGGGGTGTGTGTGTGTGTTGTGTTGTGTGGGTGTTGTGGGTGTGGTGTGTGTGTGTGTGGGGTGTGGTGTGGGTGTGTGGTGGGTTGTTTGTGGTTGGTTTGAGTGGGGGTGGTGGTGTGGTGGTGTGTGTTGTGGGGGTGTGTGTGTGGGTGTGGTGTGTGGTGTGTGTTGAGGGTGGTGTGGTTGTGGGGTGTGTGTGGTGTGTGGTGTGGGTGTGTGTTGGGTGGTGGGTGTTTGGGGTGGTTGTGGTTGGGGTGGTGTGGGTGTTGTGTGTGGGTGTGTGGGTGGTGTCGTGTGTGTGTGGTGGTGTGTGGGTGTGTGGAGGGTTTTGTGTGTGGTGGTGTGTGGGGTGGTGTGTGTTGTGATGTGTTGTGTGGTGGTGGTGTGTGGTTGTGTGGGTGTGTTTTGGTGTGTGTGTGTGGGGGTGTGGGGGGTGGTGTGTGTGGGGTGTGTTGTGTGGTGTGTGTGTGGTGGTGGGTGTGGGTGTGTGGTGTGTGTATGGGTTGTGTGTGGGGTGTGTGCGGTGTGTGTGTGTGTGTGTGTATGGTGGGTGTGTGGGTGTGTGGTGTGTGGGTGTGTGTGGGGGTGTGTGGGTGTGGTGTGGTTGTGGTGGTGGTGTGTTGTGTGTGGTGTTGTGTGTGGGTGTGTGGGTGTGTGTGTGTTGTGTGTGTGTGGGTGTGTGTGGGTGTTGTGTGTGTGTTGTGTGTGGGTGGGGGTGGTGTTGTGGTGTGTGGTGGTGTTGTGGTGTGTGTTGTGTGGTGTGGGTGTGGTGTGTGTGGTTGTGTGGGGGTGGTGTGGGTGTTGTGGTGTGTGTGTGGGTGGTGTGTGGGTGTGTGGTGTGTGTTGTGTGGGTGGGTGTGTGTGTGGTGTGTGTGTTGGGGGGTGGTGTGTGTGTGGTGTGTGTGTGTGGTGTTGTGGGTGTGTGGGTTTGTGGTTGGGGGTGTGTGGGTGTGTGTGTGGTGTGTGTGTGTGTGTGTGTGTTGTGTGTGTGTGGTGTGTGGTGGGGGGTGTTGGGTGTGTGTTGTGTGTGGTTGTGTGGGTGTGTGTTGGGTGTGTGTGTTTGTGGTCGTGTGTGTGTGTGGGTGTGTGTGGGTGGTGTGTGTGTGTTTGTGTGTGGTTGTGTGTGTGTGTGTTGAGGTTATGTGTATGGTGTGTGGTGTGGTGTGGTGTTGGGGTGTGGTTGTGTGTGTTTTGGGTGTGTGTGGGTGTGGGGGTGTGTGTTGTGTGTGTGGTGTGTGAGTTGGTTTTTGTGTTGTGTGTGGTGGTTGTGTTGTGGGGTGTGTGTTGTGTTTTTGTATGTGTCTGTGGTGTGTGGTGTTGTATTGTGTTGTGTGTGTGGTTTTGGGTTGGTTGGGGTATGTGTTGTGTTTGTGTGGTGGAGTGTGTGATTTTGTGTGTGTGTGGGTGTGTGTTGGTGTGGTGTTGTGTGTGGTGTGTTGTGTGTTGTGTTGGGTGTGGTTGTGTGTGGTGTGGTGTGTGGTGTGTGTGTGGTGTGTGTTGGTGTGGTGTTGTTGGGTGTGGTGTGTGTGGTGTGTTGTGTTGTGTGTGATGTGGTGTGTGTGGTGTGTGTTGTGTGTGTGTGGTGTTGGGTGTGTGGTGTGTTGGTGGTGTTTGGTGTGTGTGGTGGTGTGTGTGTTGTGGTGTGTTGTGTGTGTGGTGGTGTTGTGGTGGTGTGTGGTGGTGTGTGTGTGTGTGTTGAGTGTGTGTGTGTTGTTGTTGTGTTTGGTTGTGTGGTGTGGTGTGTGTGTGTGTGTGTTTGTGTTGGTGTGTAGTTGTGTGTGTGTGGTGTGTGTGTTGTGTGGTTGTGTGGTTGGTGGTGGTTGTGTGTTGTGTGTGTGGGGTTGTGTGTGGTGTGTGGTTGTTGTGTGTGTGTGTGTGTGTGGTGTGTGGGGTGGGGTGTGTGTGTGTGTGGGTGTGTGGTGTGTGTAGTGTGGTTGGTGTTTGTGTGTTGGTGTTGTGTGTTTTGTGTAGTGGGTGGGGGTGTGTGTGGTGGTGTTGGGTTTGTGTGTGTGTGTGGGTGTGTAGTGTGTGGGGTTGTTGTGTGTTTGTTTGTTGTGTGTGTGTGTGTGGTGTGTGTTTGTGGGTGTGTGTTGGTGGTAGTGTGTGTGTGTGGTGTGGTTGTTTGGTGTGTGTGTTGAATTGGTGTGTGTTGTGTGTTGTGTGGTGTGGTTTTGTGTTGTGGGTTGTGTGGGTTGGTTGTGGTGTGTGGAGTGGTTTGTGTTGGTGTGGTTTGTGTGTTTGGTGGTTGTGGTGGTTTGTGTGTGTGAGGGTGTGTTATGGTGTGGGTGTGTTGTGTGTGTGGTGTGTGTTGTGTGTTATGTGGTTGGTGTTGTGTTGTGTTTTGTGTGTGTGGTGTTTTGTGTGTGTGGTGTGTGATGTGGTGTGTGTGTGATTGTGTGGGTGGTGTGTGGGTGTGGGTGTGGGTGTGTGTGGGTTGTTGGGGTGTGTGTGGTGTGTGTGTGTGTGTGGTGTGGTGTGTGTGTGGTGTTTGTGTGTGTGTGGTGTGTGTTGTGGTGTGTTGGTTTTGTGTGTGTGTGGTGTGTGTCAGTGTGGTGTGTTGGTGTGTGTGTGTGTGTTGTTGGTGTGTGTGTGTGTGTGGTGTGAGTGTGTGTGTTGTGTGTGGGTGTGGTGTGTGTTGTGGTGTGGTTGTGGTGGTGGGTGTGGTGTGGTGGTGTGTGGTGTGTGTGTGTGTGTGGTGGGTGTGTGTTTGTGGGGGGGTGTGTGTTGTGTGTGGTGTGTGTCGTTGTGTGGTGTGTGTGGGGTGTGTGTTGTGTGATTTGTGTGTGTGGGTGGTGTGTGGGGGGGGTGTGTTGTGTGTGGGTGTGTGGTTTGGTGGGGTTGTGTTGTGGGTTGTGTGGTGGGTTTTTTATGGGTGGGGGGGTGGGGGGGTGTTTTTTTTTTGTTGTTTTTGGGGTGGGTTTGTGGGTGGGGTGTGTTTGTTGTTTGTGTGTGTGGGGTGGGGGTGGGCGTGGTGGTTGGTTTTGTGGTGGGGTGTGGGTGGGTGTGTGTTGTGTGTGGGGGGTGTGGGGTGGTGTTTTTGTGTTGGTGTGTTGGTGTGTGTGGGGTGTGGGTTGTTGTGGGTTTTGGTTTGTGTGTGTGTGGTTGTTGGTGGTGTTTGTGTTTGGGGGTGGGTTTTGTGGTGGTTATTTTAATTTGTAATATAATAAGTTATTTTTATATATTCATATTTGATATATAGGTATATTTTTATATATATTTAATATATATATGAGGATTTTTTTTATTATTCTTATTATTATAATATTATATAGATATTTATATTATATTTATAAAATATATATTTAATTTTTAATTATTTTAAAATTAAATATATATATATATATATATATATATATAATATATAATTATAAATATAGAGTATATATATATATATATATATTTTTATTATAATATTATATATTATATATGTATAAAAATAATATATTTAATATATATAAGGTATATATTTTTTATTTATATATAAAATTAATTATATATTTTTATATATATATTTTATAAATTTTATATATATATGTATATGATATATATTATAATATTATATTATTTTATAATATTTATTTTTTATTTTTTCTTTATTTTTTATAAATATATTGGTATTTTTATATATTATAATATTTTGTAATTTATATATTTATATTTGATTTTATTTTTAATATAAATTTTTATATATAATTTTTTGTTTTATATAGATTATTAATATATTTTTTATATATATATATATTTTTATATTTAAGTTTATTTATATAAATTTTATATATATATTTTATTTATTTTATATAATATAATATATTATTTTTATATAGTTATTTATAATATATATATATTTTTTATAATATAGGTATTTATATATATATATTATATATTAACTATATAAATAAATATTTTATATATATATTTAATATATATAACTATATATAGATAATTTTTTGATATATTTATATTATAATTTATATATTTTTTAATAGATATAACTATATACGGTTTATTATAAATTTATATATATTAATATTATATATTATAATAATATTTATTATTTATTATTATATATAATTACCTATTTATTTTATTTAAACTATATTTATTATATTATATATATATTTATTAAATAAACTATATATTTATATAAATTTTATATTTTATAATATATATATATAAATATATATTTAAATATATTATATATATATAGATATTATATTAGGTAAAAATATTTATATAAAATAAAAATAAAAATTTTATATATATATATTTATATCTATTATATATATTTTTATATTTATATAAATATTTATATATATATAAATAAAATATAATATATATATTTATATATATATTTACAGTATATAATTTTTTATATATATTTATATATATTGTTTTTTACAACTATAAAAATTTTACCTTATAATATTTTTTTTTATTTTTTTTTTCTTTTTTTATATATATATATATGGGTTATTATTAAAATTTTATATATATATATATATTTATTTATTTATTTATATTTAGGGGATTTTATATATTAACATTTAAATTTTTTATATAATATATATATATATTATATATTTAAGGTTTTTATATATACATATATTTATTTATAATATATTATATTTTTACTATATATATAATATTTTAATATTTATATAGATTTTAAAATATTTTGGTTATTTAGTATAATACGGTATTATTTTTATATATATTTATATATTTTTATAGAAGATATTTATATTTATATTTATATATTTTATATTTATTTACTATAGATTTTATATATATATTTATTTATATATTTAAATATATACAATTTATAATTTTATAGGGTATTATATTTTATAGATATATTATATAGAAATTTATTATTATATTATATTTTTATATAGAGGTTTATTTAGATATATTGATATTTTTTATATTTTTATAATGGGATATATATATTTGAAGTATTTATATATATAGATTTTTATTATATATTTATATTTTTATAATATATAATTATTTTATATTATATATATATATAAATTTTATATATATATATATATTTTTATATATATTATATTAAATTTTATTTTTTTATATATTTTTTAAAATTATTTCTTTAATAATAATTATTATTTATATTATATTTATTTTTAATTATTAAATATTATTTTTTTATTTTATTTTATTATTTATTTTTTATTTAAATTTATTATTATTATTATTATAGTATATTTAATTATATATATATATATTATTTATATTTATTTTATTTTATATACATAAATATATATATATATTTAATTTTTATTTATTATATTATTTATTTATATTATAATTATATATATTTTTATTATTTTTTTAATATTTATTATATAATTTTATTTAATAAAATTTTATAATATATAATATATTATATATTTAAATTTAATATTTATATATTTAATTATATTTTTTTATTTATTATATATATATAATATATTATAAATATATATTTTTTTATTATTATAATAAATTATATATATATATATATATGTATATATTATAATATATATATATATATTATATTTATTTATTATATATATTATATATACTATTATATAGTAATATATAATTATTTATATAGATTTTATATATATATATGGATTATTATTTATATTTAGGTATATATATTTATTTATATATGTATAATATTTTTATAATTATATATTTATATATATATATATATTATATATTTGGAATTATATTTATTTATATATTGTATATATATATATTATATATATTATTATATATTATAATATATATTAATTTATATATATAGAGGTTATTATATTTATATAATATATTATATAAGTTATATATATTATATATATATTATAATATAGTAATTTATTAGATATATAGTATAGTTTTTATATATATATATTTTATATTTATATAGATAGTATAATATATATTTGATATATTATTTAATAA
>NC_061827.1:42906973-42911973 GCF_019202785.1 Penaeus chinensis | reverse complement strand
ACTTATATATACTCTCTTCTATATATATATATATAATATTCTATATACAATCTATATATATATATATATATCTAATATACTCTATATATATAAAATATATATATATATATATATAACTCTAAATGTACCTACTATATATTTATATATATTTATATATATATCTCTATATATTACCTCATATATATAATATATTATATTAATTATATATATATATATATATAACTATTGAACATATACCTCTCTCTCTCTCTCTATCTCTATACTATCTCTATCTCTATCTCTATCTCTATCTCTCTCTCTCTCTCTCTCTCTCTCTCTCTTTCTCTCCCTATATATTTATATAGTATATTTTAAATATACTCTTTATATATATTATATATTATATTTATTATTAAATATATATATTACGCAAATATACCTTATATATATATATATATATATATATATATACCTATATATATATATATATATATATTTATTTGTATTAATCTGTATATATATATATTATAGGTATATATAGAGGAATTATTATATATATAAATATATATATATATTATATATATAGATATATATTATATATATATTAATATTATAGGTATATATATATATATATATATATATATACCTCTATATTATACCTAAATATTTATATATATATATATATATATATATATATATATATATTACCTCTATATATTCTATATATTTTTATATATAATATATTATATATATATATATATTGGTATATATAGAGGTTAATAAATATGTATATATATATATTTATATAATATATTTATATATACCTCTATATATTTATTTAGAATATATATATATATATATTATATATATATATAATATAGGTATATTAGACGGTTTATATATTTATATATATATAATATATATATTATTTTTATAGAGTGTTTATCTAATAATATTTATAGAGTATCTATATATATTATATAGAGTATCTATATTATATATATATATATAGGTATATAATTAGATATATATATAATAACTTTATAATATATTATACCTATATATCTACTATAATATATGTAATATTATTATACATTATATATACCTATATATATAATATATAAATATAGTGTATATATATATAGATATATACATATATATATTATATATATTTTTTATATAAGTAGGTATATATATTTTTAGATATACATTTATATATATATATATTCTATATTTATCTATAATTATATAATACATTATATATATATATATATATATACCTCATATTAAAAATATATATATATATATATATATATTAGGTATATATATAGTATATATATAGTATATATATATATATATATATTATTAAATATATATATATATATATATGATATATAGAGGTATATTTAGAGTATTATATATATATTATATAGATATATTTATATATTATATAGGTATATTTTATAATAATTAATACATATAAAATTAATAAAGAGGTAAAATTTAGGTTAATTATATATAAATGTAATAGGTTTTAAAATATAATATAAGAGGGGGTTTTAATAGAGTTTTTCTATATTTATTATTTTAATAATAAAACTCTATAAACACCTCTCTCTCTTTTTATATATATTTAACTCTATATTTCCCCTTCTATTTATAATTCTCTAAAGACCTCTTTATTATATATTATATATAATATATATATTATATTTTAAAAAAAAACTCTATATATATTATCTAATATTTAAATTAACTTTAATATACCTTTTATATATACATATATATATATAATATATATATATTAATATAATAAACATATAAATATATAACATATATATTATAAATAAATTATATTTACATATATATATTACATATAATTTAATACAATAATATATTATATAATAATTATATATTTATAAATATAAATATATATATATTATATATACACTCTATAATTTCCTATATATATTATATATATTTTTAATATATAAAGAGAGAGAAGGAGAGAGAGGGAAGGATAGAGGAAGGGGAGAGGAGAGAGTTATTAAGGAATAAAAAAATAAAAAATTATAAGGGAATTTTTATAAAAATATATTTTTGATTTTAAATTTTTATTGGGAGATTTGGAAAAATTTTATTTTTTTAAATTATATTTTAAATTAAGATTTTAAAATATAAAAACAAAATTTCTATATTAAAATAATTATTATATAATTTTTAACATATATATATATATACAAAACCCCAAATTTTACCTATAAATATATAATATATAATATATATATAATATATACACACACACAATTATAACCTATTTATATATTATTTTTATTTATATTAAACATATGTATAATTATATTATATATATTATATTTATATATACCTATATTATATTTATATTATATATATAATATATTTTACACATTTTTTTTGTATACAATATATATATATATATAATTTTTTATATACTATAATATAATAAAATATAATATTTATAATAAACCTATATAAAATAAAATATATAATATAGGGATATATATAGATATACATATATTATATTTTAAGGTATTTATATAGATATACATATTTTATATATATTTTTTATATATAAGTATTTATATGAATTTTATATATATTATTATATATATATTATAAATATATAATTATATAAAATAAATTGGGACAATTTTTATATATGTATTGTAATTATATAATATAAATATTTTTATACATAAATATATAATTTATATATACTTTTTTTATAGGTTTTTATATTATGTATAATATATAAATATATATATATATTATATTTAGTTTTTTTCATAATATATATTATATTTATATAATATACGTATAAAATTTAATATACATTATATACAAAAAAATTTTACGATATAGATATATAAACTTTACGTATATATATATATAATATATACGTTAATTTAATATTTATATATACGTAAATAAAATAATATATACGTTATTTTAATAAATTATATAAAATTTAAACGTATATATACAGTATATAAAATTAATATATATAAATATTTATATATAAATATTTTAAGGTATTTTATATATATATTATATATATATATTTTAATATATAAAATTTTAGGTATATTATAAATATATTTTATAATAAAATATATATAATATATAATTTATAACGCTTTTAATTCATATAACATTTCAATATATATTATATAATAAATATATAATAGGCATCCCCTTTACAAGACAAAAACACACACACAGTACGACAGCCAGCCCAGACACACGGGACACACACACACCCCACTCACAACACACACAAGTAAAAAGGGACAGATCTAGGTCTCTTGGTAACTACAAGAAATGAATGAAAAATATTTGCTCCGAAAAGGCTTCCCCTGCGCACAAAACCCACTTCGCGGCGTTTTTTTTTCTACATCATTTGGCTTCGTCTGTCGATAAGGGTTTGTTCTAGGACATGCCTGGAGGGCGAAAGCCTTTGACCTCAGAGGGTCCCCCATGGCCTGGAAACAGAGATTTTAAAGGATAAGAATTTGTTAAATATGAACCATTATAGAGAAGAATCTCTGTTTAAAGTTACATCACAGGCATCCCACAGGGTCTTCTATACCGGAACCCAAAGGAAATATTTGATAAATGGGAAAAAAGTTTCCTCTCCAATTTTAACTCCTTTCCCCTATTCATCACGTCTTTAGGAATGCCATCTTGCTGGAGGTTTCCACGTGAACGATGCGGGGCGGTCCACCGGCACCTTTTCCAGCCGGTCCCAGCCACGGTCACTCGAAACATTCCCCCACTTCACCGAGACAGACCCCGGAACATTCTCCCGAAACTAAATCAACCACGTGGGCTTGGCCTCTTTTGGGGGAAAGGGATTTGGCGTAACATGGTTACCCTGTGCCTGGGGCGCTGGGGGGAACCCTTTCCATTTTTCACCGCACTCAGATTTCCAGGGCAGCGTTGTTGGGCTCGAACTAAAAGAAAAAGAGATGTAAAAGACATCTACAAGATATTATTATATAAATTTTATATAATATATATATATATATTTTGTTATTTTTATATAATATATGCACACACACACACACACACACACACCCACCCACACAACACACCACATTACATTCTATTTTTTTTTTAATACATTTTTTTATTTTTTTATTTAAATATTTATACAAACACATACTTACAAAACATGGGATTTCTTTATTTATATGTACATTTATATATTTATTTTTTTTAATTAATACAAATTTCATATTTTTTTTATACAATTTTATTATGTATTTATTTTTTATGTATATGTATATATATATAAAATTTTTACCATATACATAATATACAAAGATATATAAATATAACTGTAACTTTATTTATAATAATATAATAATGTGACATATATAGTATTTTATATATTTAAAAATTCATATATTTTTAAAAATTTTTATACAACATTTTTTAAAAAAATAATTTTATATAAATATATAAGTATTTAATAAAATTTTATAATATATTTTAAATTTTAAATATATATTTTAAATTTAAAATATAATATTTACACACAACACCACACACAATATATAATTTTACATAACAGATATTATTTTTAAATTTTAAAATATAAAATTAAAATAAATATTTATATAAAATAAAAAATATATAAAAGTTTTAAAGTATATAAATATGTATATATATATAACATACTTTTTATTTTTATTTCTTTTGGATTTTTAAAAAATTATATATAGATTTGGTTATTAATAACACACAATGTATGTATTTATACATAGAAATTTAATTTATATTTTACATATTTTTTATATTTTCGTAGGTATTTTTAAAACTTTTCATATCAATATATATACCATACATATCATAATAAAACCCAACTAAAAAATAGACGTATACACATAAGTAATATACCTTACATATATATATATCTATATATATTATTTTATATATTAATATATATATTATAACATATATATGTAGTTTTGGCCCGT
>NC_061827.1:42884207-42886707 GCF_019202785.1 Penaeus chinensis | reverse complement strand
TCCCTCTCCCGTCCTCCCTCCCTCTCCTCCCCTCCCCCTTCCCCCCCTTCTTCCTCCCCTTCCCCTCTTCTCCCCTTCCATCCTCCCCCCCACCCTCTCCCTCTCCTCCTTTTCCCCCTACCTGCCTTCCCATCCCCCTTACCCACCTCTACCCCCCTCCCACCCACCGCTACCCCCCCTCCCACCCACCGCTACCCCCCTCCCACCCACCGCTACCCCCCCTCCCACCCACCTCAACCCCCCTCCCCTCCCCCCCCATTCCCCTCCCCTCCCCTCCCCTCCCCTCCCTTGAGTGGTGCTTCTCAGAGTGAATAATGACAAGTCGCTGTTTGGCCAAGCATGCTGTTTATCATAAGTAGCAAGGGTGAGGTAAAGAGGAAGTAGAGACATATAATTAAGATAGTAAAATAAATGGAAAGTAAATGGATAGTTGAAGAGGAAAGGAAAAATCAAAAGTTAAGATATAAGATATAAGATAATTGAAAGAAATAAAACGTATAGATTCAAAGATATAAATAAAAATAATGATTGAAAAGGAACAAGATGTACAGATAAAAAGATATAAAGTAAAGATAGTTTAAAAGGAACAGAATATAAAAATGAAGAAAAAGCTAAATTAAAATAAATAAACAGTAAAGATAAATTCAAGATATAAAGATAAAGATATCTAATAAAATGAGATAATCTTAAAGATATAAAAATAGATAGTATTAAGAATAATGAAACATATGATAGAGTTATAAAGTAAAAATGAAATAAAGATAAAAAAGAAAACAGCAGATAAAAATAGGGAAAAGAAGAAGAAGGAAGTGGTAATTAGATGGAGGGGAATAAAAAAAAAGAAATAATAATAAAAACAAGAATGGATAAATGAGAGAGAAGATAACAATAACGATAATAATGATAAGAAACAATAACGATAAAAATAAAAAAGTTGATAATCACCCACCTTCTGAGGAAGAGGTATAATAAAAAATAATAAAAAGGGAATGCAGACATAAGAGATAAGTGATCATTATTCTTCCCCTTCTCTCTCTCTCCCTTTTCTCTTCCTTGCAACTCTTTTTGGGGGCTTTTAGCGTAAAGGATGTTTTGAACAATATTGTCTGAGGTTCCTGTGCATCATGTGAGAGAGGGAGAGAGAGAGAGAGAGAGAGAGAGAGAGGAAGAGGTGGGAAGAAGAAAGAGGGAGAAGGAGAGAGAGAGAGAGAGAGAGAGAGAGAGAGAGAGAGAGAGGAAGAGGTGGGAAGAAGAAAGAGGGAGAAGGAGAGAGAGAGAGAGAGAGAGAGAGAGAGAGAGAGAGAGAGAGAGAGAGAGAGAGAGAGAGAGAGAGAGAGATGAAATAAGGGGAAGGAGGACGCGGAGGAGAGAGAGAAGTGGGAAAGAGATGAAGGAGAGAGAGAGAGAAAGAAAGAGAGAGAGAGATAGAGAGAAGGAAAACGAGGGAAGGAAGGGAGGGAAAGAGGGAGAGGAACTGAGAGGGAGAGAGGGAGGGGGGGGGGATAAGAGAGGGAGAGAAAATGTGGGAGGGAAATTAAAGGAAGGAAAAGAGAGAGAGAGAGAGAGAGAGAGAGAGGAGGTGAGAGTGGGACAGAGAGAGGGAGGAGTGAGGTGGAAGAGAGAAAGGGGGGAGATAGAAAGAGAGAGTAGATAGACAATGAAAGACTGACTTACTGAGAACTAAGCTTACAAAGAAAGAGTAGCAGAGAGACAGACAAACTGACTACGGAGAAGGAACAGAGAAAAAATAAAGATGAAAAATGAATTACAAGAAGAGCATGAAATGGAAAGAAAATGAAGAAACAGAAAGGAAGAAGAAAGATAAATAGCAAGCTAAAGTAACAGGGTCAGAATATAGAAGGAAAAGAGAAACCAATAGAGAGAGAGAGAGAGAGAGAGAGAGAGAGAGAGAGAGAGAGAGAGAGGAGAGAGAGAGAGAGAGAGAGGGAGGGAGGGAGGGAGGAAGAAAGAGAGAGAGAGAGAGAGGAAGGGAAAAAGAGAGAGAGAGAGAGAGTGAGAGAGAGAGAGAGAGAAAGAGAGAGAGAGAGAGAGAAGAGAGAGAGAGAGAGAGAGAGAGAGAGAGAGAGAGAGAGAGAGAGAGAGAGAGAGAGAGAGAGAGAGAGAGAGAGAGAGAGAGAGAGAGAGAGAGAGAGTCAAGAAGATGGGTCTGCGCTCCCCACGTGAGTAATGGCTCCTGTCACCCCCCTCCCACCCCCAACCACCCTCCATCATCCCCCTCCTCCTCCTCCCTCTCTGAGCCAATCACCGCGCGTGTTTCCCGTGACGTCACCGATCAATATGTAGGGGGAGGGTCGAGCGGCGCCTTAAGCAGTCTGGTCGGAGGGAGAGAGAGGGGAGGGTGTCGCGGGAGGGAGGGCGGGATCAAGGGAGGGAAACGGAGGCTCTGGAGGGGGAGGGAAGGGGAGGGAAGGGGAGGGGGGGAAGGGAGGGAGTGAGACCTTCAGACTCTCTTTAAAAAACTACATAACACGGAGCCCTT
>NC_061827.1:42866707-42869207 GCF_019202785.1 Penaeus chinensis | reverse complement strand
ATAATAATAATATTAATAATAATAATGATAATGATAATAATGATAATAATAATAATGATAATAATAACACCAAAAATAATGGTGATAATAATAGTAATTCTAATAATGATAATAATAATAAATAATGATAAGGATGATAATTATACTGATAATAATATTAGTAATAATAACATAGATGATATTAATATCGTTATTATTATTATTGTCATTATTATTGTATCTTTATTATCATTAATTTTTTTTTTACTATTTTAATTACTATTATTACTATAATTATTATAATTTTCATTATTATTACTGTTAATATTATTATTATTATTATTATTATTATTATTATTATTATTATTATTATTATTATATTATCATTATTGTTGTTGTCATTATATAATTATTATTATCATTATTGCTATCAATATTATTGGTATCATTATTGGTATCATTATTACTATTATCATTACTATTATTATTTTAGTTATTGTTATTATTATTATTATTATTATCGTTATTATTATTATTATTATTATTATTATCATTATTGGCATTATCATTGTTGTTGTTGTTATTGTTGTTGTTATGATTATCATCATTATTATTATTATTACTATTATTATTGTCATTATAAACATTATTATCTTATTTATTACTACCCTTACTGTTGCTATTATCTTTATTAGTATTATTATCACTATTATTATTATTAACATAATTATCATTATCATTATCACTATTGTCATTATTATGATAATCCTTACCATTATAATCATTATCATCCTTCTTGTTGTTGTCATATTATTGGTATTAATATTATCATTATTATTTCTTTTATAATTTTTTCTTTTGTTATCAATATTTTTTTTATCATTTCATTGTTATTATTATTATCATTTCTTATTATTATAATTATTATTATTGTTATTGTTATAAGCACTATTATCATTGTTATTATTACTGCTATTTTTATTGTTGTTATTATTATTTTTGTCATTATTATCATTATTAATATTATAATTATCATTATCATTACTATTATCATTATTGTTGTTATTATTATCATTATTAGCATTATTAGCATTATTATTATTATTATAATCGCTATTATTACTATTATTATTATTATTATCATTATTATCATCATTATTATTATTATCATCATCATTATTATTATCATCATTATTATTATTATCGCTATCATTTCCGTCAGTTTTATTATCCTTATCATTATCATTATTATCATTATCATCTTTATTATTTATGTTGTTATTGTTATTATCATTATTTATGTTATCATATGTATGACTGTCATCACTATCATTGTCATTGTTATCATTTTTGTTATTATTATCATTACTACAATTAATCTTATTGTTATTATCATACAATTTTTAATAATAATTATTATATTCATAGCAGTTATAATAGTTATAGTTAAAGTCGATTCTCATCTCCTTATTCGACCCCCCCCCCCCTCCTCCTCCCGCTTGACTCTCCTCAATCCCCTCGTTTGACTTTTCTTTTTTTCTTACTCGACCGTCTTCCTCTCACTCGACTTCCCCTTTCCCCTTATTCTACTCCCTCTCCCCTCGCTCCAACCTCCCCCTCCTTTCACTCTACCCCCCCCCTCCCCTCGCTCGATCCCCCCCTCCCCTCGCTCGATCCTCCCCTTCCCCTCACACTACCCCCCTCCCCTCACTCGACACCCCCCTTCCCCTCACTCTGTCCTCCTCCCCTCGCTCGATCCTCCCCTTCCCCTTACTCGACATCCCCTCCTTTTCCCCTCAATCTACCGCTCGACGCTCCACCCTCCCCTTCCTCTCACTCGACCCCTCCCCCTTTCCCCTCCCCTCGACTAACCCCCCCTCTCCCCTCCCCTCGACCCTCCTCCTCCTCCTCCCACTCGCCTCTCCTCATCCTCTCTCATTCGACCCCCCTTCCCCTCACTCGACCTCCCACCCCTCCTCTTTCCCCTCCCCTTCCAATCTCACTCGACCTTCCCCTCGCCCAGCCTCAGCGACCCGCCTTCTCGTCGAGGGGAAGCCGCTCGCTGTGCCGACCGAGGCGAAGCCGAGGTATGGATTGGTGGTGGAGGCTGAGGGGGGGGAGGGGGAGGCCGAGGGGGATGGGAGGGGGAGGGGGGAGGGCCAGCCTGAGGGGAACTCGCCGGCGCATGCTCTCTTTCCCCTCTGAGCTTCCTCTTTCTCCTCCTCCTCCTCCTCCTCCATCTCCTCCATCTCCTCCACTTATTTTCCTCGTATTTCTTATTTTCTATTCTCGCTCTCCTTCTTTTCTTCTTCTTCTTTCTTCTCGTTTACTTTTCTCTTTCTGTTTCCCTGTTCTTTATTTTTTGTTGTTGTTGTTGTTTTTTTTTTCCATGTTTACCTCTTCGTTTTGTGTTGCTTTTTTTTCTCCTTCCTTTTGTCTCTCTCTCTCTCTCTCTCTCTCTCTCTCTCTCTCTCTCTCTCTCTCACTTACTCACTCTCACCCTCCCTCCTTCTCTCTCTCA
>NC_061827.1:42861707-42864207 GCF_019202785.1 Penaeus chinensis | reverse complement strand
TCATTGGCATCATCATGATTATTGTTATTGTTTTTTCTTATTATTACTATTATCACTATCATTTTATTATTATTATTATCATCATCATCATTATGACTGTTATTGTTATTATTATAATTTTTATTTCTATTTTATCATCATTATCATTATTATTATTATTATTATTATTATTATTATTTTTATTATTATTATTATCATTATTATTATTATCATTATCATTATCATAGTTATTATGATTATTATTATCATCATCTTCATAATGATCTTTACTATTTTTCATTATTTTTGTAACTGTTTTTTGTATTTCTTGTATTATCTGTTGTTGTCATTATCATTGTGAGTGTTCATGTTTTTATCATTATTACTATTAATAATATTCTGTTACAATTATTATTACTATTGTCTTCATTACTATCAATGATATCATTATTGTCATTATATTTTTTTTTTTTGTTATTGTTATTATCATTATTGCTATTATTTTTTTAATTATTATTATCAATATTATTATTATCATTATTATTATTATTATTATTATTATTATTATTATTATCATTATTATTATTATCATTGTTATCATTATTATCATCATCATTATTATTACTATTATCATTATTATTATTATTATTATTGTTGTTGTTGTTATTTTTATTGTAATTTTTGTTGTTGTTATTATCATAATAATTATTATTACTATTATTATTATTATTATTTTCTTAATATTTGTATTATTATTATTATTACTTCTATCATCATTATTTTATAAATATTATTATTATATTCATTATTATTATCATTATCATTATCATTATATATTTGTATATTTTCCATCATCCTCATCATGATCTTTATTATCATTATCATTTCATAGTTATTTTGTATTAGTATTGTTGTTATTATCATTATTATCTTTATTAATTTGATTAAAATTTATATCGTTATTATTACTATTAATATGATGATAATTATAATTTTAATTGATACCATTATTGCCAATATTATTCTAATAATGATAATACTGACAATATTAATAATTGAAATATTGTCATTATCATTATTATTATTATTATTATTATTATTATTATTATTATTATTATTATTATTATTATTATTGCTGTTGTTATTGTTATTATGTCTATTATTATCATTATTATTACCATCATCAAAATTATTACTACTATTATCATTATGATTGTTATTATCAGAATTATTATTGTTGTTGTTCTTGTTATCTTTATAAATGTTATCATTATCAATATCATTATTTATAATATTTACTGTATGTTTCTTATTATAATCATTATGTTTTAACTATTATCACTATAATTTTTTTATCATTTTTATTTATTATTTGTATTATCCTTATTTGTTAGTGTTATTGTTATTATCATTACTATTACTATGATTAATATTCTCATTTGTTATTAGTATAATTGCTATCATCATCATCTTTTTATTGTCAATATTATTGTTATAATTATTACAATAATTTGTATTATCATCAATATCTTTATTAATGTTATATTTTTTTGTTATTATTACTATTATTGTTATTGTCATAATTATTGTTCTTATTGTTATTATTATCATTATCATTATTATCATTATTGTTGTTGTTGTTGTTATTATTATTATAATTATTATTACAATTATTATTATTATTATCATTATTGTTATAATAATTATAATAGTTTTTTTATCATCATTATCCTTATTAATGTTATAATCAATATTGTTATTATTATTATTATCATATTATTGTTATTATTATTATTATTATTATTATTATTATTATTATTATTATTATTATTATTAATATTATCATTATTATCATTATTGTTAT
The DNA here is from genome assembly GCF_019202785.1 of Penaeus chinensis. Taxonomy (NCBI): domain Eukaryota; kingdom Metazoa; phylum Arthropoda; class Malacostraca; order Decapoda; family Penaeidae; genus Penaeus; species Penaeus chinensis. The sequence continues at coordinate 42,862,364 of NC_061827.1, read as the reverse complement.
TGTTATTATTATTATTGTTACAACTATTATTATCATTAATATCATTATCATTATCATTATCACTATTATATCAATGTCATTGTTGTTATTATTAATATTATTTTATTATTATTATTATTTGTATTACCATTTTTATCCTTATTATCATTATTATTATTATTATTATTATTATTATAAATATTATAATTATTATTATTATTATTACAAATATTATTATTATTATCATTATTATTATTATCATTACTATTCTTATTATTATTATTACTATGATAATTATTCTTCTTCTTCTTATTATTATTATTACTATTATCATTATTATTATTATTATTATTATTATTATTATTATTATTATTATTTTAATTATTATTATTATTATTATTATTATTATTATTATTATTATTATTCTAATTATTATTATTATTATTATTATTATTACCATAATTATTATTATCTTTATTATTATTATTATTACTGTTATCATCATCATTATTATTATCATTATTATTATTATTATCATTATCCTTATTACTTTTATCTTTATTTTTATCATCCTATTATTATTACAATAATTCTCATTATTACAATTATTATTATATTTTTCATTATTATTACTATTATTGTTATCATTACTGTTATTATCATTATCATTACTATCTT
>NC_061827.1:42809207-42824207 GCF_019202785.1 Penaeus chinensis | reverse complement strand
GGAAGGCCGTCATTTTAAGCATTTGAGAAAACCTTAAATGATTCTACATTAGTCTTCAGATATCAAATGTAGATGCGTTTTGAGAATAACCTTTCATCTTATTCTGTTGAGGACTTCACTGTAAATAAATTGTGTGTGATGTATTTGGAATCGCTTTAGAATATGTACGTGTACATAAGATCATGGATACGTATATTCCTATATATATATACATATATATATATGTTTACATATACATATATATGTGTATATATACATATATATGTGTATATATACATATATATGTGTATATATACATATATATGTGTATATATATACACATATATTTATATGTATATATATACACATATATTTATATGTATATATATATACACATATATGTATATATATACATATATATGTATATATATGCATATATATATGTGTATATATATATGCATATATATATATACATATATATATGTATATATATACATATATATATGTATATATATACATATATATATGTATATATATACATATATATATGTATATATATACATATATATATGTATATATATACATATATATGTATATATATACATATATGTATGTATATATATACATATATATATGTATATATATACATATATATACATACATATGTATATATATGCATATATATATGTATATATATACATATATATGTATATATATACACATATATGTATATATATATGTATATATACATATATATATACATACATACATAGATATATGCATATATATATGTATATATATACATATATATGTATATATATACACATATATGTATATATATATGTATATATATACATATATATATATACATACATACATAGATATATGTATATATATACATATATATACATATATATACATATATATACATATATATACATATATATACATATATATGTATATATATGCATATATATATATATGTGTGTGTGTGTGTGTGGATAATTACGTAATGACGTGTCAATTAGTTCATCTTGGTCTAATTGTGTTTCGTCATAGTTGTTATATTTCTACAGTATCGGTGTTATTAGTATAGCTACTGAAACAAATAGTAAGGCTATTATCATTAGTTGTCTGCGCCGTTCTGTGTTTATGATTTATAAGAAATTTTTGGGTGCCCATCCCTTACTTCCCTTTTAAACCCCCCCGCATTTAAGGCATTAAAAAGTTTTTTTCTTTTTCCCCCCAAAAGGTTTTTTTCTAATAGCCCTTTATGATTTATTGACCAAATATACTATTATCCATATGTCCTAAATTAGGCCCCCTTTAAAAGGTTGGCCCCTTCCCAAAAAAAACCAATTACCCCCCCCGCCCCAAACCCCCCCCCCCAGCGACCCCCCCCTTTTGCCCCCGAAAAGGGGGTCCCCGCCCCCATTCCCCGCCGACCTGAAAGCGGGCCTTTGGCCTTTTAAAAGGGGGGGCCCCCGGGGCCCCCGCCCCCTCGCGGGCCCTGGGCGGGCACCCTGGACGGATCCCGCTTCCCGTGTTCGCGAGGCGGCCCCAAAACCAACCGGTGCTGGCGCTTTACAGCTGCCTGGCCCCCCCGCCCAAATACAAGATCCTGGCCCGGGCCGGGGCGGGGGCCCCACCACCTCCGAAGGGGGCTGCAGATGGCGGGGGACTACCCACCTGTTTGGGCGCTGGAGGGCCCGGGCCCCCCTTGGATCACGAAGGGCCTGGGGCCCCCCCATCCCCCCCCTCCCCCCCCCCCACCCCAAAACCCCCTGCCCCCGGAGCGCTAAAGCCCTGTGCCCCACCAGGGAGCCCGCCGCCCCCCCGGGGGGGCTGCCTCAGCGGCCCCCCGGACGGGTCGCACTGGCAGGCCTGGTGCGTGTCCGTAAAGCGCCTCAACCAGCAGACGCCCAACGTGCATGGGCCACTTCCCGTGGCAGACGTCCCTGATGGGCCCGGAGGAGGAGGGCGGGGAGCCTCTGGTGGGGGCCAAATGCCTTTTTAGAGATGCCAGTGATCAGCCCATATACATACGATTTAATTTAAAATGATCCTACTTTTGAAATTTGGTTTTCCTATGTCTTACGGGATATGGGAGATTGAATAAACATGTTATTCATATATTAAAATTTATGGTTTATACATTTTTTGGGTTTCATATTTCCCCTTTATATATGTATACATTTTTCCCTTATATAGGTTTTAAAATTTTTTCATATTTATTGGGATACATATATTCCCCTTAAAATTTTATTGTTTTTAACCCCTTTTTTTTCCCCCCTTTTTAAAATTGTATACATTATTAAAATAAATGGTATACCCCCTTATTCATTATTTATATGTTTGGGCCCAATTAAACCCCTTTAAATTTTTACTATGTTCATATATTTTTTATGTATAATATATTCATTTTTAAAATTTTAATTTTTTACATAAATTCATATATATATGTATAATATATTCATATATATATGTTTTACATAACCCCCTTATATTTAATATATTTTATGCAAATTTTTCCCCCCCAAACCCCATGTATGCATTTTTTTTTTTAAAAATTTTAAAATATATTTTTTTATGCATATATTCATATATATATTTTATCATTTAAAATTTTTATTTATATGTTTACTTATTCATATATATTTGTATGCTTTATTTATTTTTAAAATAATTTAAAATTTTTTACATATATTCATATATATATGTATACATATATTCATATATATATGTATACATATATTCATATATATGTATACATATATCATATTATTTACATATATTATATATATTGTATACATATATTCATATATATATATGTTAACATATATTCATATATATATGTATACATATATTCATATATATTTATACTCATATTATCATATCATATATGTATACATATTCATTATATATATATGTATACATATCATATATTGTATACAGATATTCATATATATATGTATACAATATTCATATAATAAATTCATAATATTTCTATATACTATATTGTATAATATATTCATATATATATGTATACAGATATTCATATATATGTATACAATATTCATATTATATGTTACTATATTCATAATATATATGTATATATATATTCATATATATATGTATACAGATATTCATATATATATGTATACATATATTCATATATATATGTATACATATATTCATAAATATATATGTATACATATATTCATAAATATATATGTATACAGATATTCATATATATATGTATACATATATTCATAAATATATATGTATACATATATTCATAAATATATATGTATACATATATTCATAAATATATATGTATACAGATATTCATAAATATCCCCTTGCCGACGGATACGACGGGTAGACACGTGCTTTGCCCACTGTTAGTAATTGTTTGATTGTGTTTACACATGGATGGCTATACTTGTACTAAGTCACCAATGAGCCAGTTAGGAGTACTGCCCGTCTCGCCCGTTCACCCTTTTCTTTGATTTACGAAATATTTTACATTATCTTATTTTGCTGTTACTAAATTTAAAAAAACATTATAATAATTATAATGTTTATAATAAAAATAACACCATCGATATCCATCACGTATGGTCACAAGGTCTACTAATTGACTCCTTTGTGGCTAAGCACTAGCAGAGCCATCTATGAGCAGACATTTCACAAAAAAATATAGAAAATGGGCACAGCATTTTCCCCATTTTTTGTTCATTTTCCCCGACGGCATTGGGTTAAATATGTATACAGATATTCATATATATATATGTATACAGATATTCATAAATATATATGTATACAGATATTCATAAATATATATGTATACAGATATTCATAAATATATATGTATACAGATATTCATAAATATATATGTACACAGATATTCATAAATATATATGTATACAGATATTCATAAATATATATGTATACAGATATTCATAAATATATATGTATACAGATATTCATAAATATATATGTATACAGATATTCATAAATATATATGTATACAGATATTCATAAATATATATGTATACAGATATTCATAAATATATATGTATACAGATATTCATAAATATATATGTATACAGATATTCATAAATATATATTTATACAGATATTCATAGAAGTATATGTATACAGATATTCATATATATATATATATGTATACAGATATTCATATATATATGTATACAGATATTCATATATATATGTATACAGATATTCATATATATATATATATATATATATATATGTATACAGATATTCATATATATATATGTATACAGATATTCATATGTGTGTATATACACATATATATGTATTCATATATTCATATATATATATGTGTGTATATATACACTTATATATATATTCATATATTCATATATATATGTGTGTATATATACACATATATATATATTCATATATTCATATATATATGTGTGTATATATACACATATATATATATTCATATATTCATATATATATGTGTGTGTATATGTATATATATATATATATATATATATATGTATACATATATTCATATATATATATGTGTGTATATACATATATAGATGTATACATATATTCATATATTTATGTGTGTATATACACATATAGATGTATACATATATTCATATATATTTGTGTGTATATACACATATATATGTATACATATATTCATAAAAATATGTGTATATATACACATATATATGTATACATATATTCATATATATGTGTATATACACATATATATGTATACATATATTCATATATATATATGTGTGTATATACACATATATATGCATACATATATTTATATATATATGTGTGTATATACACATATATATGTATACATATATTCATATATATATGTGTGTATATACACATATATATGTATACATATATTCATATATATATGTGTATATACACATATATATGTATACATATATTCATATATATGTGTGTATATACACATATATATGTATACATATATTCATATATATATGTGTATATACACATATATATGTATACATATATTCATATATATATGTATGTATATACACATATATATGTATACATATATTCATATATATATGTGTGTATATACACATATATATGTATACATATATTCATATATATATGTGTGTATATACACATATATATGTATACATATATTCATATATATATGTGTATATATACACATATATGTATACATATATTCATATATATATATATGAATACATATATTCGTATATATATATATATATGTATACATATATTCATATATATATGTGTATATATACATATACATATGTATACATATATTCATATATATATATATGTGTGTGTGTATATATACACATATATTTGTATACATATATTCATATATATATGTATACATATATTCATATATATATGTGTATATATACATATACATATGTATACATATATTCATATATATATATATGTGTGTGTATATATACACATATATTTGTATACATATATTCATATATATATGTATACATATATTCATATATATATATGTATACATATATTCATATATATATATGTGTGTGTATATATACACATATATTTGTATACATATATTCATATATATATATGTATACATATATTCACATATATATGTATACATATATTCATATATATATATATGTATACATATATTCATATATATGTATACATATATTCATATATATATGTATACATATACTCATATATATGTGTATATAGACACACATATATGTATACATATATTCATATATATGTATACATATATTCATATATATATATTCATATATATATGTATACATATATTCATATATATGTATACATATATTCATATATATATGTATATATATATTCATATATATATGTATACATATATTCATATATATGTATACATATATTCATATATATATGTAACCATATATTCATATATATATGTATATATATATATTCATATCTATATATATGTATACATATATTCTTATCTATGTATATGTATACATATATTCATATATATACATATATTCATATGTATATGTATACATAAATTCATATATATATGTATACATATTCATATATGTATACATATATTCATATATATATGTATACATATATATATGCATACATATATGTATATATACATATACATATGTATACATATATTCATATATATATATATGTGTGTGTATATATACACATATATTTGTATACATATATTCATATATATATGTATACATATATTCATATATATATATATGTATACATATATTCATATATATATATATATGTGTGTGTATATATACACATATATTTGTATACATATATTCATATATATATATGTATACATATATTCATATATATATGTATACATATATTCATATATATATATGTATACATATATTCATATATATGTATACATATATTCATATATATATGTATACATATACTCATATATATGTGTATATAGACACACATATATGTATACATATATTCATATATATATGTATACATATATTCATATATATGTATACATATATTCATATATATATATTCATATATATATATGTATACATATATTCATATATATGTATACATATATTCATATATATATGTATATATATATTCATATATATATGTATACATATATTCATATATATGTATACATATATTCATATATATATGTAACCATATATTCATATATATATATGTATATATATATATTCATATCTATATATATGTATACATATATTCTTATCTATGTATATGTATACATATATTCATATATATACATATATTCATATGTATATGTATACATAAATTCATATATATATGTATACATATATTCATATATATGTATACATATATTCATATATATATGTATACATATATATATGCATACATATATATATGTATACATATATATATCTATACATATATTCATATATATATATATATGTATACATATATTCATATATATGTATACATATATTCATATATATGTATACATATATTCATATATATATGTATACATATATTCATATATATGTATACATATATTCATATATATACATATATTCATATATATATTTATAAATATATTCACATATATATGTATACATATATTCATATATATATGTATACATATATTCATATATATATGTGTATATATACACATATATATGCATTCATATATTCATATATATATGTGTATATATACACATATATGTATACATATATTTATATATATGTATATATACACATATATATGTATACATATATTTATATATATATGTATATATACACATATATATGTATACATATATTCATATATATGTGTATATATACACATATGTATGTATACATATATTCATATTTATATGTGTATATATACACATATATGTATACATATATTCATATATATATGTGTATATATACACATATATGTATACATATATTCATATATATATGTGTATATATACACATATATGTATTCATATATATATATGTATACATATACTCATATATATATGTATATATACACATATATATGTATACATATACTCATATATATATATATATGCATATGTATATACATGTGAACGTGTATATATATATATATATATATATATATATATATATATATAAATATTTATGTTTTCATGCATATCGCGACAATTATATATGTGGTCTTCTAAATAGATTATATGCTTATTAAGAAATTTATATCTATTTATAACATATAAATGTATTTATACATGTACATGTATACATATATGTATATACTACATGTACACATGTTTATACATATGTGCATGTGTATATATTGAATATATATACATATAGTTACATACATATGTAAAAATATTTATATATATCCATATATACAGCATATATATGAATATATAAAAACAAAAGCATTAACGTTATGCTCTTCACGAGTTTCTCTTTAGACGAAATGGACTTCGTGAAGAGTTAGAAATATGTACATATGAATATCAATTAATGTATATATATATATATATATATATATATATATATATGTATGCTCATATATATATATATATATATATATATGTATGCTCTATATATATATATATATATATATATATATATATATATATATGTATGCTCATATATATATATATATATATATATATATATGTATGCTCATATATATATATATATATATATATATGTATGCTCATATATATATATATATATATATATATATATATATATGTATGCTCATATATATATATATATATATATATATATGTGTGTGTGTGTGTGTGTGTATATATGTGTACATTAATTCCACTGCAGGATCTAGGCCTCTCCCAATTTATTATTGAAAGGTTATTTGGCAATGCCACCCTTGCCTGATGGATGCCCTTTCTAATCTTTCTAAAGGCCACGGCGGTGACCTCCCCTACAACACCTGCGTTTGACTTCTCAAAGCGATATATCGTTTCCTCGACGTGAGATTAGGCTCGAGCCAAGAGTCGGAGTGCAGGCATTTTTCACAACTGCCGTGGCGGGGAATGGAACTCAGAAGCACGAGGGTCGGAGCCCAGTGCTGTACCCACTATCGCGACAATTATATATGTGATCTTCTAAACAGTTTATATGCTTATTAAGAAATTTATTGGGAAGTTCTCGACAGAATGAGGTGGTCAGTGAAGTCTTGGCTGGTTCCCGCGGGCCCGGCGGGGTCGTGGGACAGCTCCCACAGGAAGTAGTCGTGGATGTTGGGCGCCCGCTCGGCCAGGTCCCTGACGGAGGAACGCCACGTGCGCCAGTGGACGTCCTCGATGGGGCCCCGCAGACAGCTCTCCATGCGGAGGCAGTCCCGCAGCAGCAGCAGGACGTAGCGCTCCACCAGATGCAGCATCGTCTGCAGGCTCGCCATGGGCGCCACCACAGACGCCGCGGCAGGAGCTCGGCCGGCCTCGAACAAGGCACAGTAGCGGTCCTCTCGCTCCCGCAGCTGCGAGAGGAGGTGCTCGCGGGCGGCCCTCGCCAGCATCACCTTCGTCTGCGTGCTGCTGAGCAAGTGCAGAACGCGGACGCGACTTTGGTTCGGACGCTTCTCGAACACCGTGAACGAGGACTCGTGAAGCGTTCCCATATCCATGGCGCGGCGCTGGGGGCGTGCGAGCGAGGAATGCGCTGGGACGGGCATCGCGGGCCTTTAAGGGCGCGCGTCAGGTCAGCAGAGCGGGACGAGGTCTCTCTTCATTTGCTGAGGACATTATTCGACTTAACAGCATAGTACTAAGGCAGAACTCAAATGATAAAGGAGATATAATGTTAACTATAGCATCTGATTACTAATTTCTACACGTTTCTCATCAGCGCATGTTGATTGACATTTAAGAACATTCTGAAGAGCGTTAGTCAATAAATAAAGATGCTGAAGTATACATATACAATATATATATATATATATATATTCTTTCTTTTAACAGCCATTCATTCCACTGCAGGACATAGGCCTCAATTCGCTACTGAGAGGTGATATGGCAGTGTCACCCTTGCCTGATTGGATGCCCTTCCTAATCACCCGCGGTTAGGCGCGCTAACAATATATATATATATATATATATATATATATATATATATATATGTATTACAGTAGTCACAGACTACTGTACTGTGTCAGATGTATATAAAACTGTAATCATGATTGCACACGCCTGAGCAGAAAGCCAGGGTGATAAGTAAACTTACTTAACTTAACTTAACAAACAAAGTGTGGATAGAGGTCTTGGGATACCTCTTTCTAGGATTTTTTACATCATTAAAGCTTCCTTCAGAGAGGACTTGACTGAGGTGATTAATTCTCAACGCCCTGAAAGTTGTAGCATAAAGCACTATGACCGGTTTAGGCAAGATTCATTCATCTATGGTTTATATAAAACAAGAACAAGACAGTGTGATGTGACTGCAAGAATCAGGCTTCGGTATAGATTGTATTGGCAGGTCAGTACAGTTTGTAATGTCGAAGTAACTAAGTGTAAACTGTGTAATGAAGAATATAAGCGAACACTTGTACATTATATATCAGAGTGCCATGTGTTACAGCCTTTCAGACCACCTAGCGTGAGGTACCGAGAACTATGTAACTTCTTCATATCATCTGATGTCTTAGACGATATACTTATGTTGTATCCTAAATTTGGAATGTAGTATCACATAACCGCATATCAAATGTATTAATGCTTTTCCACGCCCAAGCTATATGCCGGCGTGGCAGATGAGTGGATAAAGGACTGTGCAATTGTTCCTTTCCTTAAACTGATAAAGTACTCATAACAATGTTATAGGCTAAAATTCTATATAATACCACTATGTAATGTTATGACCATGCATTAAATATACCACAGCTTGCCCACGCCTGTGCAGTTAGCCAGGGTGGTAAATAAAGGACTAAACTAAAAAAAATAATAATAAATAAATAAATATATATATATATATATATATATATATATATATATTATAGGTTCCAGCAACAGCAAAACAAAGACCTGTGCGAAAATCTCGACAAAAATAATACTTGTGTGTGAATGGCACATACAATATTATATATTTATTTTGCTTCGTGTAGCATTGTTTTAAACTAGTGTATCCCTTATTTGTTTAAGTGGTACACCTTACCGTTTGCCAAAAACTGTAGAGGTGCCATTTCTAGATGCAGGTGACATCCCTAGAGGACATTGAGGTACATCTACATCGCCACCATCAATGATATTCTGAAGTTAAGGTTTATGAATACTTGAAAGTGAAAGAGGTAAGTACCTTTCTTAGCATGTTAGTCGGTTAAATTTATGATACTTTGGATAATGATTAGAATTGATCATGAGGGGTATATAATAGGGTGAACTGAACGTTTTATGAAGTCGGAGTATTACTAGTATCATATTACACTTTCAGTCAAGTAATAGAAGTATATACACAGTCGAAATCAATAGCGTCAAAAATAGTGTTTATCGCACCTGGCGTCATGAGCAGGCGAGCCATACTATTGGCAAGTGAGTTTGCTTGAATACTGTATATGTACTGTATAGTGGTCTTAAAAGACATGCATTTCCTAATAGTATCAGTGAGACGGTCTTTGAAATACAGTGCCCACATTGAAGGAAGTAAATTCTTTTACGATACAGTCTCGGGAACTTATTCATAAGGAGACTGACGTTTAATTATAAAAGGGAGATTGAAAAGAGAGCATAGTATGAAATGGTTTATTATCTATATACAAATAACTAACATCACTGGGCATCTCTCCTAAGCACTAGCCTCACCAGAGGCTCCCCGCCCTCCTCCTCCGGGTCCATCAGGGACGTCTGCCACAGGAAGTGGTCATGCACGTTGGGCGTCTGCTGGTTGAGGCGCATGACGGACACGCACCACGCCTGCCAGTGCGAGTCGTCGACGGCGCCGCTGAGGCAGCCCTCCAGGCGCAGGCAGTCCCTGGTGAGCAGCAGGGCGTAGCGCTCCAGCAGGTGGATGGTGGTGAGTTGGGAGGTGATGGAGGGCCCCATGGCCTTCGTGATCCAAGGGCGGCCGTCCTCCAGCGTCCACAGGTAGTAGTCCTCCGCCATCTGCAGCTCCTGGCGGAGGTGGTCGGCCGCCGTCCTGGCCGCCAGGATCTTGTAGTTGGCGGAGGCCAGCAGCTTCAGCGCCAGCACCGGGTTGGTCTTGGCCGCCTCGTCGAACACGGTGAAGCTGGATCCGTCCAGGGTGCCTCTGTCCATGGCGCTGAGTGGCGGAGGCCGGGAGGCGCCGCCATTTAAGCGAGGCCCGCGTCAGGTCGGCTGGGAATGCGGCGGGACGCCTCGGGGGCAGAGGGCGGGTCGTTGGCTGGTTTGCGCGTAATTGGCTCGTTTGATTCACAAGAAAATACTGATAGAAAGGATATTAATCAATATGAAAATATATAGAAGACAAAATGACAACGAGTAATGCATAATCATTCCAATTGAAAAATCATAACAGTTGATAATAATAACAATTTATATTCATTATTAATAATCATAACAGCGATTGATAAACATAACAATCTATAGTCATTATTAATAATCATAACAGCAATTGATAATCATAACAATGAATTATATTCATACCAGCTAAAAATGAAAATAACAATTCATAACCACGTTGACAGTTATTCAACAATACAACATTAACGTTCAAGAGAGGCCATGACGCTTGGTCAATAGCTACAGCCACGCCAGTCAGCATTCTTTCTCCTGACGGAGGCGTCAACCACAAGCTGATGTCCACCTCGAACTCAGCGGTGCCGGAGCGTTAGTATCAAGAGTGGGTACGAGGACCTTCCGGGTACATCGAAAGGATTTGGTTGTGTTCATGGGGCTGGTCAGGGCTGGAAATTCCCCGAGAATATCTCAAAGGTCACTCGAAATAGATTCAGCTTAAAGTGGCCTCTTTCGTGGATATGCGCCAGAGGAGAGGTGCACGAGAGCCGCACTTTGGAGGCTGACCATGAAACTGTATCAGGGGATCAGGTCCTCGCCGGTGATCAGCTGACGACCGGGGAAATACTCATGGACAATTTCGCTCGCCATGAAACTCCAGAGTCAGGGAGTGCTCACCATAACACGAGGGCGTCTTATCTTCTTCGAGGGTGCCTGAGGTAGCTACGTATTTGTCCATGCTAGTAGCCGGGAGTAAACAAGCCTCTGCCTCAATATCGACGAAGAATCGGCGGGAAGAGACATTCTCCTGGGCATATTCCAGGTGCCTGCGCGGAGACAGTGGCGATGAATTCCCACTGCGTCTGTGTGGGAGTGTGTGTGACTGTGTATGTGTGTGTGTGAGTGTGTGAGTGTGTGTGTGTGTGAGTGTGTGTGTGTATGTCTGAGTGTGTGACTGTGTATGTGTGTGTTTAAGTGTGTGAGTGTGTGTGTGTGTGTGTGTGTGTGTGTGTGTGTGTGTGTGTGTGTGTGTGTGTGTGTGTGTGAGTGTGTGAGTGTGTGTGTGTGTGTGAGTGACTGTGTGTGTGTGTGTGTGTGTGTGTGTGTGTGTGTGTGTGTTGACAGCCATCTGGAGTTTTGACCTCCACGTCGGCGCTGGACTACAGAGACTGGGTCAGGAGTGTGTTGAGCATTCTTGTGCAGAAAGTTGCTCAATAGTGGTTGACAGTTATGCTACCCATCTGCCAGGAATTCCAGATTTACAGCGGCATCCGTAGACACAGCTGAAACTACTGAGCTACGGGTAAATCAAGGTGAAAATAGCCTGCGTCCTGCTGTTCTGTCATGGCTTTTGACAGGAGGGGCGGACGGGATATCGACTGACAACCACTTTATGTATTATACCCAGGGCAGCGATGCGATGATGCGTCGGCAGGGATAAAGCAGTTTAGAGGGTGTGCTAAGCGGCCGGTAATGGTGTTCTGGTGTGCTTGGGATCGAATCCCTGAGACTGAGCCAAAAGGATTCACTTAAAACTTTGAGGAGGACAGCCGCTAAGCAAGTCAATGGATATATATATGTGTGTGTGTGTTTGTGTGTGTGTGTGCGGGTGTGCGTGTTTGTGGGTGTGTGTTTGTGTGTGTGTGTTTATGTGTGTGTGTGTGTGTGTGTGGGTTTGTTTGTATGTATGTATGTATTCACATACACAGACACGTACACACACACACACACACACACTGCCAAGGCGTTGACAAGCCATATATTCCTACAATGAAATGTAACTTGCGATAAAATGAGTCATACCTTTATATATGTACAACGAACCTTCAGTTCAGGTTTCCGAATTCAGTTAAACACCATTTTGTTTGTTAAATCTGTTTATATACAGATTACTGAAATTATAGAGATACAAAATAACATAAAATAAATAGATAATATATATTCTTTGATATACTGAATCTGGCTAAGATAAAATCAAATACAATATTATTCCTATATTTTGACCTATATTTGTTCAGTGAATTGAAGTTATAAATATTGAAATATCGATATATCAAAACCGTGTTCAATTAGACCTTTATAAAAAAAAAAAAAATACTTTATAAAACATCAAATTATGGTGATTAACTTCTCTTTATGAAAATAGTTTAGTAATTGTGCATTATACTTTGCTAGTTTTTTGTAAATAATAAAGCGCTTTGACTCCCCTCAGTGACCTTCTGGAATATAGAAAATGAAATGTTTCGATTTCAAGGGGTAACACAACTAAATTCCAAAGCTTGTGTAATTTCGCAAATAAACATATTTACAACATACATGTGACCATATAGCTAAATAAAAAAAATAAAACAATATATATATATATGTTTATAGACACACACACAGATATATATGTGTGTATGTGTGTGTGTGTGTGTGTGTGTGTGTGTGTGTGTGTGTGTGTGTGTGTGTGTGTGTGTGTGATTTTGCTCGTGTTCATTTATAACTTTAAAAACAAAAACAAATTATAATGAATGACTTCTCTTCATGAAAATATTTTAGTAACTGCACTTTGCTAGTTTGATAAACACAAGTTTCCGTAAATAATAATGCGGTCTGACTCCCCTAAGTGACCTTCTGGAATATAGAAAATGAAATGTTTCGTTTTCAAGGGCTAACTAAACTAAGTTTCATAGGTTATGTAATTTTGCAAATAAACATATTTAAGACATATATGTGGCCTTATATCTCTTTATGTTTTTTTTCTTTTTCATAAATAAAGTATGTATATATATGTATATATATAAACACACAAGTACACACACACACACACACACACACACACACACACACACACACACACGCGCGCGCGCGCGCGCGCGTGTGTGAGATATATATATACATACATGTGTGTGTGTGTGTGTGTGTGTGTGAAACATAGGATCAAATAGGTTGGAAAGTTAAACAGTTAAACATAATTTTGTTTGACCAAGTGTTTACAATGATTACTGAAATTACAAAAAAAAAACATATTTAGTTAGAACAAAAAACA
>NC_061827.1:42791707-42794207 GCF_019202785.1 Penaeus chinensis | reverse complement strand
GAAAGAGAGCAAGGAAGAGAAGGAGAGAGAAAGGGAGGAGCAAGAAGAGAATGAGGAAGAGAGGGAAGTAAGGAAGGAGAATGTAGATAGGAAAGAGGAAAAAAAAGAAACGAGGGAAAACGGAAGAAGAGAGAAGGGGTGGAGGGATGGGAGGGAGGGAGGGAGGGAGGCGGAAGGAAAGAAAGAAGAGAGAAAAGACGAAGAACGGGAGAAGAAGAAAGTAAATGAAAGACAAGAGAAAATACGGGATTTAAAAGAAAAAGAAGAAAGAATGGGAACAGAGGAAAAATGATTAACAAAGCAGAGAAAGAGAAAAAAAGAAAGAGAAAGAGGAAACGAAAGAGAGAGAGAACGAGAGAAGATAGAAGAGAAAAAAAGAATAGAAGAAGAGGAAGAAAGAAAGAGAAAGAGAGAAAAGACAGAAAGAGACAGAAAGAGAAAAAAAAAAAAAGAGAGAGAAAGAGAGAGAGAAAAAGAGAGAAAGAAAGAAAAAAAAAAAAAGAGAAAAAAAGAGAGAAAGAGAAAGAGAGAGAGAGAGAGAGAGAGAGAAGAAAAAAGAGAGAGAGAAAAGAGAGAGAGAGAGGAAGAATAAGAGAGGTAGGAGCATAGGGTGTGTGGGGGGGGGGGAGGGAGGCAAAGAGACAGAAGAGGAGAAAAAAAAGGTATGTTGCCTTCATTACCATATCCAACGGTGCCCTGCGACCCCCCCCCCACCCTTCCTCCTCGCCCGTTCCCTCCCTCAATGACCCCCCCCCCCCCCTCCCCAGCCTGCCATAGCCTGTCCGGTCGTGCAAGAAAAAAAAAAGATAATAATAATAATGATAATAAAGAATATATAAAAGAAAATATCCATTTTATTATTATTATTATTATTATTATTTTTTTCGTTAACGAATATGGGATTTGTATTTAGGAAATAAAAAAAATATATGAGATATATTTTGTCAATTTGCGAATCGTGTTTGTAATAATTCTAGGAAATGAGAGAAAAAAAAGATAAATAAAGATAAATAGGAGACAAGTAAACGAAAAAAAAATCATTAGTAGATATTTATATAAAAATACAGAGGGAAATAGAGAGATTATTCAAATCTGGACACGCTATTTGCCCGAATTAAAAATATTACACATAAAAGATGCTCTAGCCTAAGAACATGGGACAAACACAGCATCCCTCATCTCTCCCTCCCCTCCCCCCCTTACCTGTCCCGCTACCCCCCCCCCTTGACCCTCCCCCCCACTCTCCATTGGGTGACGAAGGTTTCTCAGTGAACGTGAATGAGTGATGGTAGTATCCTCTCCGTTTCCTCCCCCCTCCCTCCCCTACCCTACCCACCTCCTCTCCTCTCCTCTCCTCCCTCCTCTCCTCTCTTCTCTCCTCTTCTCTCCTTCCCTCCTCTCTCTCCTCTCCTCTTTCTCTCCTCTCCTCTCCCTTCTTCTCTCTCTCCTCGTCCCTCCTCTTTCTCTCTCTCCTCTTCTCTCTCTCCCTTCTCCTTTCTTTCTCCTCTCCTTCTTCTCCTTTCTCTCTCCTCTCCTCTTATTTCTCTTCCTCCTTAGTTATCTCTGCTTCCTTCTTCCTTTATCCTAATGTCCCTCCTCTCCTTCTCATTTTGCGTCTCTCTTTCCCTCTTCTCCTCTCCCCCCTTCCCTCCTCTTCTCCTTTTCCTCTTCCCTTCCCCTCCCTTCCCTCCTCTTCCCTTCCTTCCCCCTCTTCTTTCCCCCCCTCCCTTCCCTCCTATCCCCCCTTCCTCCTCTTCTTTCCCTTCCCCTCCCTTCCCTCCTCTTCCCCCTCTTCCCTCCTCTTCTTTCCCTTCCCTCCTCTTCCCTCCTCTTCCCTCCCTTCCCTCCTTTTCCCTTCCTTCCCTCTCTCCCTCCTCTTCCTTCCTCCCCTACTTTCCTCACCCTCCCCAACCTCAACCCCCCCTCCTCACCTCCCTTTTTACACCCCCTCCTCACTTCCCCACCCCACCCCCTCCTCACCCCCCCACCCCACCCCCCTCCCCACCCCCATCGACACCCTGCAACGCAAAAACTTTCCCAGTTCACAAAAGAATTGCTGCTCCCTGCAAGAGTAAAAAAAAAAAAAAAAAAAAAAAAAAAAAAAAGGAGGGTGACGAGAGGATAACAAGAGAAAGGGAGATAAAAAAAAAAAAGAGAGGGAGGGAGGAGGGAGAAGAGAGGAGTAGAGGAGAGAGGAAGGAGAGGAGAGGAGGGAGGAGGAAGGGAGGAAAGGAGAGGGAGGAGGAGAGAAGGGAGAGAGAGGAGGGGGAAGGGAGGGAAAGAGAAGGGAGGGGGGGAAAGGGGAAAAGGAAGCGGGGGGAGGGAGGGGGAGGGAGGGGGGAGGGGGAGGGGGAGGGAGGAAAGGGGAAAGGAGGGAGGGAGGAGGGAGGGAAGAGGGGAGGGGAGGGAGGGAAGTGGGAGGGGAGGACGGGGGGGGGGAGGGCAAGAGGATTGCGGAGGTGTGGGTGGGGGGCCGGGGGTCATGGGGGCTTGGGTGTTT
>NC_061827.1:42754185-42761685 GCF_019202785.1 Penaeus chinensis | reverse complement strand
ACAGCGATAGTACGGAGTGACGGGGCAGAAATTATCGGTAAATGGAAGATGATAAATGTAAGAAAAGATTATTGTAATCACTAACAATAAAGCCGATAATGTATATCGTTCAGTTAGTTAGGACAAGTGATTTCTTTTCTCTTCTCTCTCTCTCGTCTTACTTCTCTCTCCTTTGTAATACTCTCGCTCTCATCATCTCTCTCAGGATCCGTTCTCTCAATATTCTCTCTCTTACTCTCTCTCTCTCTCTCTCTCTCTCCGATCTCTCACGCTCTCGCTGTCTTCTCTCTCTCTTCTCTCTCTTCTCTCTCTCTCTCTCTCTCTCGTTCTCTCTTCTCTCCATCACTCTCTCTTCTCCCCTCAGACATCATACTCGCGTTCTCCTCTCTCTCCCGCGATCTCTAAGGATCCATCCCCGTCATCTCACGTAAAATCTTCATCCATCTTACTTTCCCGATCCAAGTCATCTCTTAAGACGTCAACGTCCTCCTCTATCTACAACTTTCTCCTCTCTCTCTCCTCTCGTCTCTCCGCCTCGCTCTCCTCCTTCCATCTCCTCTTCTCTCTCTCCACTCACACTCTCTCGTCTCAGCTCCTCACTATCTCTCTCCTCTCTCGTCTCTAGTTCCTCTCCTCTCCACTCTCTCCTCTTCTCTCTATCTCTGCTCATCTCTCCGTCACTTATATCTCTCTCCCTCCTCTCCATCGCCGTCAACGTCCCTTCCCCCCAAGATCCCTCTCTCTCCTCTCTCTCTCTCTCACCCATTCTCCTCCATCATTCAGTTTCTCTCACCCTCTCTCATCATAGTCTCATCGCCCTCTCTCCCTCAGGCCTCTCACATCTCTCCTCGCGTCCGTCTCTCTCCCCGTCTCTATCGTCTGTCTTCATGCTCTCTCCCTCTCAACCCTCTCGTCTCCTCCTTCCGCTCTCTCTAACACATCTCATCTACTCACCTCTCCTCTCTCCTCCCGATCTCTCCACCCAATCATCATCACTACCTCTCTCCCCAACTCTCCATTCTCTCTCACTCCTATCCCCTCCTAGTCTCCTCTCGTCACAGCCACCTCTCTCTCTCAGTCCCGCTCTCTCCTCAAGCATCCGGCTCTCCCACCACCCGCTCTCTCTCCTTCCCATCGCTTCCACTCGCTCCCCTCCCTCCTCCGCGTCCCCGCACTCAGCTCTCCTCCTCAGCTCCTCATCTCTCCTCTCATCTTCCCTCTCTTTTCCATCCTCACCCAGTCTCTTACCTCGGTCTTCTCTTTTCTTCGGTCATCTCTTCCTTCTTTGACCTACCTCCTCATCTCTTCCTCTCCCTCTCTCTACAGTCTTGTTCTTTTCGCTTTTCTCATCTCTGCCTTGACTCTCATCCTTGGCTCACTCTTTCACAATCCTACTCTTTCTCTATTTTTGCTCTCCACATCCACTCTCTCTTCTATTATCTCTCACTCCTCCTCTTCTCTCTATACTGCTCTCACTCTCCTTCCCTCTTGACTCCCTCTCTCTGCCAGCTCGCTCATGGCTCTCGCCATTCTTTGCCTCTTGCTCAGCTCTCTCTCTAGACTCGTCCTCTTCCCTATAACCACTCCTTCTTTTCCTCCGAACTTCACAGACATCTTCTCTCATGCTCCCTCATGACTTTATTCTCTCTCCTTTACTCCTCGCCAATCCTCTCTCCTCTCCTCTCTTCTTCCGGTCATTAACTCTTTTCCTTTCCTCCTCCTCACCTCCCTCCCTCTCCCTCCTATCCGACTACCTCCTTCTCCTCCCAATCCCTCTTCATTCTCCTCTCTCACAACCACTCTCTCACCTCTCTTCTCCCCCTCTCATCGTCGAAACTCTCTCTCTCCACTTCTCTCTCTCGGCTCGACCGACGCATCTCTCGCCTCTCTTCTCGTATCTCTCTGCAATCTCTTCCTCTCTCTCTCTCTCACTCCCTCTCCCTCTCATAACTCTCGCTCTCTGCGGTCGATCTCTCTCTCCTCTCCTCTCCCTCTCTCTCTCTCCTCTCTCATCTCTCTCTAACTCTTCCTCTCTCTACTCCTGAGTTGTATCTCTCTCAAAATCGACTTTCAGTAAACTGTAAAAAAAAAAATTAATATACATATATACCTTTACATGGACACAACACCAGTGAGGAGCGAATATTCTTATTACCATATATAAAAACAACAATCATTCACGCTACCAATGTCGCAATATGGATCGAATTTCAATCTATCAGTCTATTTCACTACATTTATATGTCACGCAACATGGATGCCTAACACTAGCGCTCGTTTTCTGTTGGTGGAGATGAAGACGACGGGGAGGGCAGACTCGTCTATTTTGGACGAAAACGGTCACTTATCTTAAGACCGGTTTTCTTTCTTTAGATTTCGTGGGGACGAAGGAGGAGCAAATGAAGAGGTTTTCGATAGATGTTCTTTTCTTTTCCATTCCTAATGTTGGTTGTATATTGATTTATTATGTAATGTTGGATGTTATTAATATAAATACAAAGATTAATATTGCTACGAAGGAAGCAAGAATATATAGCAATCAGTTACGAAATAACCGATTGAGATGTAAGTTATTTAAGAAAAAAAAAAAAATATAACAACAACAAATCGTGATAAAAAAAAAGGAAAATAAAATGATCGACAATTCGCAAGTAAATCATTATGAAAAAAAATAATAAAACTGAAGGACAAAAAAACCACCACAACGACGAAGCAAAAAAAAAAAAAAAAAAAAAAAAAAAAATCCAATGGCGACATCAAGCTTAATAAAAGGGATATTTACCGAGGAAAATTGATTACAGAGTGGATTCTTGAGGGACAAAATCGATACAGGAATAGAAACACTATATTGAGTGAGAACTCGCCACTTACCAACGGATGACAAGTATTGTATAGAGGCACACACAATACACACAAACACTATTCTAACTATACCCAAAAACAACACAGAAATAGAACACAGACAGGCACAAACTACACATTACACACATAAAAGAGACTACCACAGGCAGAGATCAAGAAGGGAGAAAACAACAACAGCACAGGACAAACCAGTAATCACACTAGAAAACCCATAAGGAGATATGAACACCGACAGGCCATGGAGACTGCCTTGACACACCCGACAAGACACGTCCGACATTACTGGAACAAGCCGACACAGACTACCAGAACTGTCAAAATACAGCATAAGCGGAAAATTATGAAAGCACTACCCTACGACTGTACGATAAAACAGAGAACCCGCGCGCTATCCCCCCACCCCAACCCACCCCCTGAGGCCCCTCCACCGGGACCCACAACGCCCCACAAACGCCCAACCAAAACCCCGCCCAGGACACGAAACCCCCCACCAAACCACCCCCCAGCAAGACAACGGGCAAAAGAACAAGACGTAACCACACCCCCCCCAAACCCCCCACCCCCCCCCCCCCACACCACGCGCCCACCCGCCCCCCAACCGGGCCCCCCCAAACCCACCATAACCAACCGCAATCCACCAAACCCCCCGCACACCCCCCCAACCCGCCAACCCCGGACCCCAAAAAAACCCCGAACCCAACCCCTAACCCCCACTCCGCCCATCCACCCACAAAAAGAGAACCCGAAACCCCCCCCCGCGCCCCCCGCCCAAACTAAAACAGGTGCTACGAAACGCCCAAAAACCGCAACACGAACCCGCCCCCAAAAAAACCCCCAGCCAACCGGGCCCCCCGCGGCCCCGAACACAGATTTACAATAGGAACACAGAACTCACAACACAGTCACCCACCCACCCCGCCAAGAATAAATCAAAACAGAAAATACAGGAAATGACCCGTATCGGACTTCTGCCCACCGAACGGCACCCGCCGAAGGGCGCGGCAGCTTACAACCCCACCCTCCCCCCCGCCCCCCCGCCGAACCCCGCCCAACCCCCCCCCCGCCCCGACCCACCCACACCGCCGACCCCCCGAACCCCGCCCCCGCGAATACTAGAGTCCCCCCCCCCCCCACACACCACAGAGATACGCGAAAAGAGGCACACTGGCATCGGAAACCCCCCCCCAAACCCACACCCACAAATCACACACACACACAAATAAGTCACCACACACACACACACACACAACACAAACACACACACATAAGACACACACACACACTCCACACGCAGGCTACAAACACACACACAAAGTACCGAGACACATTCCTCCCATCGACGCAAATGCAGGGTTCCGAATTAACGTGAATAATGACAAATAAATCGCGTTGTGACATATAAGCTACTGAGTTATATGGCTCTTGAGGATTTCAAGTGGTTGAGTGTGCATTTTATATTATAAAGTTCCTTACATAACACGAAAAACTCTCGAAGTATGCGTATATTATTACTGATAGTGAGGTTGTATAAATGGACTGTATGTGGGGTGTTTTAGGAATAATAGTATTAAAGTGTACTTTGTGTGGCGGAAATACTGCTACGTTTAGGGGCAGAAGATTAGGGGACATGTTGAGAGTGTTGGTGTCCATACATAGCACAAAGGCTTAGAAAGTCATATGTATATGGTCTCTCCTCTCTCGTTCTCTCTCTCTCATCTCTCCTCTCATTCCATCACATCTTCTCTCGCTCTCTCTATCCTTCTCATTTAGACTCTATCTGTCAATTTCTATCTACTATCGTATAATATAAACTATCTAATTTATTCTCTGTATAATATAAAGATATATATATAAATATATATATATATATTATATAATAATTGTGGTTTTATGTATACATACACACACACACATGTAATATGTTCCATATATATATATATACTATAATATAAGAATATATATAAAAATAATACGATATATATAATTATGAGTATATACATAAATTTCAAACTATATATATATAAATATATAGTAATATATATGCTATATAATCTAAATATGTCATACAGTCAGGACGACAAAGGAAGGGCGAAAAGACACATTAATGAAATAAATTACACTAATATAGCAGTCACAAATGCACCAAGATAAATAGACATATATATATCATCGAGAGTTACAGGCTGGAGATAAGTAAGAGAGGGTGATAGATAGATAATATAGATAGATAGATATAGAAGAGAGAGAGAGATAGAGAGAAGATAGAGAGAGAGAGGATGATAGAGATACAAGATAGGGGCGTGGATGGATATACTGTACAAGTTTTTTAAAGTAAATATATATATAGAATAGTGAAATAAATAGATGTTATTTCTATGATATGATCTAATCTATATATAATGTAATGTATAGAATATAGTTAAAAAATAAATATCTAAAAAATATCTATAGTAAGTAAATAACTAGAGGTGTATACAAAGAGTACGCAATATATACATCAATGAAACATCTTCTCATTACTCATACAAAAAAATCAAACACACACAGGAGACCACCTAGAGAGGACCCCGAAGAACAAGTTCCGTGCACCTCGCCATCAATGATTCACACACTAAGCTTTTCCCTGCAACCCTGTGCCTTCGTGCGATCATCACCACTCAATGCACGGAGAAGACTGTCTTCTTATTGATTTAAATTAGGTTTTTGGTGGATTATTCATTAACAATGTGAAGAGACGTTAAGTTTTTTATATAAAAAAGATGCCTTTTTTTTCGTACTTTTAATATTTTTGTTTAATTTTTTACAATCCTTATTGCTACTAGTTACGATTATCATTCTGAATATGAAGGAAAATTACACACACATATATATATATATATATACTAGTAAATTTATATTATATATAATATATAAAAATATATATTAATGATATATGAGTATAAGAAAATATATGTTTGTGTGTGAGTGGTGTGGGTTGGTATTTTGTTGTGTGTGTTTGTGTGTGTGAGTGAGTGAGTGATGAGTGATTGTAGATAATTAAATTCGTATTTTTGAAAGTGAGTGGATGTATGTTTGTATTAGATAGCAATGTTAGTTTTATATGTACAATATGATTATTGAGATTTATTTTTTATTATAGTAGTATCTATCTAGAGTTCGTGAGTGTGTATGTATATATATAATAGATCCTTTTCCTCTAGCTTTTCTGTAGACTACCAAAGTGAAAGCCAGTCCATAAAACTTACGTCTCCTGGGACATGTGTCTTCTCCTTAATCACCTACCGACGACATCACTATCTATCTCATTAACTGTTTACGTATCAAGTATCTATTCGTTTCTCTTGCATTTTTCTTTCCTTCCTTTTCCTTCTCTGAAAATGTAAAGTTGCCATTAATTTAGTTTCCTTGAATTTAACTTTCTGATCTTTTCTTTTTCCCATGTTGCAGGTTATTGATGCTGCACTTTCATTATTATTTTTCTGTGTATCTCTTTCTTATTCTCTCTCTCTCTCTCTCTCTTCTCTTTCTCTCTCTCTCTCTCTCTCTCTCTCTCTCTCTCTCTTTCTTCTTCTTCTTCTTCTTCTTCTTCTTCTTCTTCTTCTTTTCCTCCTTCTCCTACTCCCTTTATTCCACCTTCCTTTACATCACTTTCTCACTACTTCTATTTCTTCTTTCGCATGTATCCTCCTTCCCCTTTCTCCCTCTTCCTTTCTCTTTCATTTTTTTTTTTTTTCTCTCCTCTCATCTTTATCCTACTTTCTTATATTCGACCTACGAGTTTTTATTTTCCTTCCTCTTTCAGTCTCTCGCCTTCTTCTTCCCCATCTTCATTCCCCTTCTTTCTATCTCCCCCTCTCCCTCCTCCCCTTTATCCTCACCTCTTTCTTCTCCTCTTCCCTTTCCTCATCAATTCCTCTCCCTTTCTCCCTCTATCTTCCCCTTATCTCCCTCTTTCCCTTTTCCTCCTCACTATCTCTCCCTCTCTCCCTCACTTTATCTCCCTTTCTTCATCTTCCCCCTCAATTCCTCTCCCTTTCTCTTCCCCTCACTGTCTCTTACTTTCTCCCTCTATTTTCCCCTTCTCTCCCTTTCTCCCTCTTCCCCCTTCACTGTAACTTTCTCCCTCTACTTTCCCCTTCTCTCCCTTTCTCCTCTTCCGTCCCTTTCACATTCTCTCCCTTTTTCCCTCTTCCCCTTCCCCTTCAACTCCTCTCCCTTTCTCTCTCTCTCCCTTCCCCCTTACATTCTCACCCTTTTTTCCCTCTATATCTCCCTTCCCTCCCTTTCTCCCTCTCTCATACATTAATCTATCTCTTTCCACCTCTCCCTTCCTCTTCTCTCCCCTTCTCCCTTTCTCCCTCTTCCCTTCCCCCCTCAACTTCTCTCCCTTTCTCTTCTATCTTCCTCTTCTCTCCATTTCTCTTCTTTTTTCTCTTCTCTCCCTTTCTCCCTCTCTCCCTCTTTCCCATCCTCCTCACATTCTCTCCCTTTCTTTTCTAACTTCCTCTTATCTCCCTTTCTCTCTCCCTCCCTTACCTCACTTTCTCCCTTTCTCCCACACTCACGTAGCCCCCCTTACCCCTCCGCCCCCTCATATTTTTCTCCCCTTTCTCTCTAATCTCCCCCTTCCCTCACTTT
>NC_061827.1:42734185-42739185 GCF_019202785.1 Penaeus chinensis | reverse complement strand
ATATATATATATTACATGTACACATACAAATATGTCTCTACATAATATTTTTACCTCTTTGCTACACACGCACAAATGAAGGAATCCGTGACACACACACACACACACACACACACACACACACACACACACACACACACACACACACACACACACACACACACACACACACATACACACACACAAACGCACACACCGTCACGGGAACATCCTACACTCTTAACGTAACGGCATCCTCACTCTTAAGATCACCCCCCCCCCCCCCTTTAGATGGGTGAGGGGGTAAGGGTGGGGAGGAGGAGGAGAAGGAGAAGGAGAAGGAGAAGGAGAAGGAGAAGGAGAAGGAGAAGGAAGAAGAAGAAGAAGAAGAAGAAGAAGAAGATGAGGAAGTGGAGGAGGAGGAGGTGGAGGAATAGGACGAGAATAAAAAGGAAAAGAACAGAAAAGAAAAAAAGGAAAATATACCAAACATTAAAAAAAGAAAAAAAAAAAAAATGGGCCTTTCTGTTGCATGCACACAACTTCTGATGAAAAGTTTCACTGTTTCCCGGATTATGCAAACTGTATATTTATGCAAATTTCCTTTTCGGATTTCTTTTCTGCCATACGGATTCCTTCTTTCTCCATCTCGCAATCCTGTTATGGAAGACAGACAGACGCTGGGAGACTCGGAGTGTAACCGACCCCGCGAGATGGGGACTACTAAGCCTCTGCTATTTTAGTTTTGCTTCTTCTTCTACTCCTTTTTTTTTTTTTTTTTCTTTCTTTGTTTTTTTTTATATTCTTTTTTGTTTGTTTGTTTGTTTCTTTGTGTTTTTTTTTTCTCTGTTCTTCTTCTTCTTCGTTTTTCTTCGTCTTATCATTATTATCATTATCATTATTATAATTATTATCATTATTATTATTATTATTATCACCATTATCATTATTATTATCATTGTTATTATCATTATAATTCTTATTGTTATTATCATTACTATTTTGATGATTATTATCATTAGTATTATTACTATCATTATTATTGTTATTATTATCATTATCATTGTTATTATTATCATTATTATCCTCATCGTGTTATTCCTGTTGTTATTGTCATCTTTTCTATTTACGTTATCAATCATTCTTCTTATTCTACGTCAATTTAATCCCAATGTTACGATTTACAAATTAATTACATTTTCCCTCCGCCTCTTCCTACTCCTCTTCCCTCAAACGTAAATAAATGAGTAAATACGCAAAACAACAATAAACGACAACGGAGGGGAGAAACAAGCAAGCAAGAGACGAATAGCATAAACAAGAGAAAAGGCAAATAAAAGCAAATATGAAGAGAAACAGATGCCACTTTCTTCCGATATGACATTTATGGAGACGCATGTTTGTCGGAGAGGGGGGGGAGGGGAGGGAGAAGGGGAAGGGGGAAGGGAAGAAGGTGAGGGGAGAGGGAGAGGGGGAAGGGAAGAAGGTGAGGGGAGAGGGAGAGGGGGAAGGGAAGAAGGTGAGGGGAGAGGGGGAGGGGGAAGGGAAGAAGGTGAGGGGAGAGGGAGAGGGGGAAGGGAAGAAGGTGAGGGGAGAGGGGGAGGGGGAAGGGAAGAAGGTGAGGGGAGAGGGAGAGGGGGAAGGGAAGAAGGTGACGGGAGAGGGGGAGGGGGAAGGGAAGAAGGTGACGGGAGAGGGAGAGGGGGAAGGGAAGAAGGTGAGGGGAGAGGGGGAGGGGGAAGGGAAGAAGGTGAGGGGAGAGGGAGAGGGGGAAGGGAAGAAGGTGACGGGAGAGGGGGAGGGGGAAGGGAAGAAGGTGACGGGAGAGGGAGAGGGGGAAGGGAAGAAGGTGAGGGGAGAGGGGGAGGGGGAAGGGAAGAAGGTGAGGGGAGAGGGAGAGGGGGGAAGGGAAGAAGGTGACGGGAGAGGGGGAGGGGGAAGGGAAGAAGGTGACGGGAGAGGGAGAGGGGGAAGGAGAAGGTGAGGAGAGGGGAGGTAAGATGAAGGGGGGGAAAGGGAAAGGGAGGGAGGGGAGGAAGGAAGGAAGGAAGGAAGGAGGAGGAGGGAGGAGAGGAGGAGGGGGAGGAGGGGTGGAGGGGAAGGGGGATGGGGGGGAAGGAGGGAGAAGGAGAAGGAGGGAGGTAAAAGAGAAGAAAAGGAAGAGAGGGAAAGAACGGCAAGGATAATGATAACGATATAAACGATAATAATAATAATAATAGAAATGATAATAACAGTAACAACGATAACAACAACAACAACAACAACAATAATAATAATGATAAATAAAAATAAAAATCAATACGTAATAAGTAACAAAAGATAGATAAAATAAGTAAAAAGTTAAAAAAAAAAAGATAATAAGTAATAAGTGATAAAGGATAATAGATAAGCAATAAGTTATGAAACAAACGAAAGCGCAAACAACTCAAAAAAATGAATCACAATTCTTCGAAGCGTTGCATGTTTACCTCATATAGGGGCCCCACCCCTCTCCCCCCCCTCTCCCCCCTTCCTCCCCCCTTCCTCCCTACCCTCTCCCACCCTTCACCCCCTTCCTCCCTACCCTCTCCTACCCTTCACCCCCTCCCCCTCTCCTACCCTTTATCCCCTTCCTCCCTACCCTCTCCTACCCTTCACCTCCCCCTCCCCCTTGCCTTCCCCCTCTCCTACCCTTCCTCCCTCTCCTCCCCCTCCCCTCTGCCTTCCCACCTCTCCTCCCGTTCCCCCTTGCCCCCCCCCCCCCCCCTTGCCTTTCCCTTCGTCCCGCTTGATTGAAATCCTAAATTGAATTTTGCACATGTATTCCCCGACCTTGTACCGCTCAAGTGATTACTATTCTGCAATAAAGAGATAGAGAGAAAAAAGGATAGAAAATAAGATAATATATAAACATATGAGAAAAAGAAAAAAGAAGCATATGATGAAGAAGAAGAAGAAGATGAAGATGGGGAAGAAGAAGAAGAAGAAGAAGAAGAAGAAGAAGAAGAAGAAGAAGAAGATGAAGATGGGGAAGAAGAAGAAGAAGAAGAAGAAGAAGAAGAAAGAAGAAGAGTGTGTTTGTTATTATTGAATAAAGAGATAAATAAATAGGAAATTATAATAATAATATGATTTGTAATAACAATTATATTACATGTATATCGATTTTTTCGATAAAGAGAAAAAAGAAGGATAGAGGAAGAAGAAGAAGAAGAAGAAGAAAGAAGAAGGAAAAGACAAAGAAAGAGAAGACAGAAAAAAAAAGAAAGAAGAAGAAGGAGAAGAAGAAGAAGAAAAAAAAGAAGGAGAAAAAGAAAGAAGAAAGAAGAAAAAGAACTAAAAAAAAAGAAAAAGTAAATATAAGAAGAAGAAGAAGAAGAAGAAGAAGAAGAAGAGGAGGAGGAGGAGGAGGAAGAAGGGCCTGTAATAAAGATAATGACGCGAAAATGATGGATCTTTGCCGCTCTCTCACGCCGAAGTAATTAGCGATCCCGGGAAATGATCGTCAAGTAGGATCCGAAGATGCTTAAATACCGATCACGGAGGGAGGGGAGGGAGGGGAGGGAAGGAGGGAGGGAGGGAGGGAGGAAAGGTGGGAGGGAGGGGAGGGAAGGGGTGGGGGAAGGGGTGGGGAAGATTGGAGGGAGGGAGGAGGGAGGGAGGGAGGTGAGGGGCGTGGGGAAGGTGGGAGGGAGGGAGGGAAGGAAATTGAGAGATAAAAGTAGGATGAATAAATAAGGAAGGTGAAGGGAGGGGAAGGAAGAGCAGGAAGGAATATAGAGGAGGGAGACAAAAGGGAAAGGGTGGAGGAGAATAAAGCAAGAAGGAAGAAAACAGAAAGAAAAGAAAGGAGGAGGATGAAGAGGGAAATAAGAGAAAGGAAGAGGATGGGAAGAAAAGGAGGGAAGTGGAAGAAAAGGAGAAGAAAGGGAGGAAGAGGGAGAGATGATGGGAACGTGTTGATGCGTTTTCCTCTTCAAAGAATCTCGTGTTTTCTCTTTTGATGTCTGTCTCATTTGGCGTCTGGAGTTATTGGCTATCTTCGTTCTTACCTCTTTTCATCTTATTCTCTCTCTCTCTCTCTCTCTCTCTCTCTCTCTCTCTCTCTCTCTCTCTCTCTCTCTCTCTCTCTCTCTCTCTCTCTCTCTCTCACTCTCTCTCTCTCTCTCTCTCTCTCTCTCTCTCTATTTCTCTCTCTCTCTCTCTCTCTCTCTCTCTCTCTCTCTCTCTCTCTCTCTCTCTCTCTCTCTCTCTCTCTCTCTCTCTCTCTCACTCTCTCTCTCTGCCTCTCTCTCTTCTCTCTCTCCCTCTCTTTCCTTTCCCTTCTACTCTCCCTTTCCCTTCCCTTCTTCTCTCTCTTTCTCTCCTACACGTAAAATAACCAATTGCAAATAACCCAACATAGAAGCAACATATTGTATTCCATCTTCCTCTACATCTGCCTCCTTAATAATTATTCTCTTCGTTTCTCTACCCCCTGTATATTTCATTTCTCCTCTTTCCTCTTTCTTGTATCCTCTCTCTCTCTTTCACCTCTCTCTCTCTCTCTCTTTCTCTCTCTCTCTCTCTCTCTCTCTCTCTCTCTCTCTCTCTCTCTCTCTCTCTCTCTCTCTCTCTCCCTCTCTCTCTCACTCTCTCTCTCCCTCTCTCTCCACTCTCCTTCCCTCCCTCTCTCCTTCCCTCCCTCTCTCCTTCCTTCCCTCTCTCCTTCCCTCCCTCCTCTCCCCCCCCCCCACACACACACACGAATAGAAGCGTAATAATGTTTTCATCATTTGTAAGCATCCGGCAACACTCTCACGAAGATAGGACAAGAAGGTGCTATCCCACACAGCGCCTTGAGACGCTTTAAGAGCCTCTCGTCCTTAGGGAGAGGTGTAAGAAGGTCCAATTCCTATTGAGACCGAGTGTGTGTGTGTGTAAGTTGGGTGGGGAGGGTGGGGGGGGGGGGGGGAGGGAGATAGACTTGGGAAATATTGATGGGTAAATAGGTGTGTCACAGAAATAGATAGATATAATAGATATATTGACGGTAAATT
>NC_061827.1:42714185-42721685 GCF_019202785.1 Penaeus chinensis | reverse complement strand
CTCTTTCTCTCTCTATCTTTCTCTTCCTCTCTCTCTTTATTTCTTCCTCTCTCTTTATCTCTCTCTCTCTTTCTCTTTCTCTCTCTTTATCTCTATCTTTCTCTTTCTCTTTCTCTTTCTCTTTCTCTTTCTCTTTCTCTTTCTCTTTCTCTTTCTCCGTCTCTTCCACTCTCTCTCTCTCTCTCTCCCTGCCTCCCTCCTTCCCTCTCTTTTTATCACTCTCTCTCCCTGGGGATTAAGGGACAGAGGGGGGGGGAGCAGGGGAGACAAAAAGTCTTAGATATATCTTCTGTCTCAAGAAACATCATCCATTTCCCTTCCTCTGTTTCCTCTCTCGCCCCATCTCCCTCCCCCCCTTCGTCTCTCCCCTCTTCGTCTCTCCTCCCTACCATCCTCTTCTCCCCCCTCCTCCCTTGTTCCTTTCTTGTACCTTCCCTGTTCCTCCCCTTCTTCGTCTGTCTTCCCCCCTCCTCCTCTTCCTCCTCCCTTGTTCCGCCCTTTCTGCCTACCCAATCTTCCATTTCTTCCTCTCTCCTTCCTACCATCTCCCCTTCCCCCTTCCCCTGTTTCTCCTCCCCCCCTCCTTCCGCCCTGCCCCCCCCCCTCTCTCTCTCTCTCTCTCTCTCTCTCTCTCTCTCTCTCTCTCTCTCTCTCTCTCTCTCTCTCTCTCTCTCTCTCTCTCTCTCTCTCACTCTCTCTCTCTCTCTCTCTCTCTCTCTCTCTCTTTCTCCTTCCCCTTTCTTCTCCCCCCCCCCCCCAAGACACAGATATCTTCTCATTTCTCATTCTTTTGTGTTCCTTGCAAATATTCTTTTTTTTTTTTTTTTTTTAATCGTCCCTTTTATCTTTTACTCTCTTTTAAGTCATTTCTCGGAATCTTTTTTTTTGTGTTTCATGTTTCTGTTTCTGTTTTGTTTGAATTTTTCCACTGCCTTTGCCTATGTCTTTTCACCTGTTTTTATTCATTCTGTATTGTTCCCGTTTTCCGATTCTGCTTCTCTCTATTTCTCTCCCTCCTTCCCTCCTTCTCCCTCCCTCTCCATCCCTCCCTCCCTCTCTATCCCTCCCTCTCCATCCCTCCCTCCTTCTCCCTCCCTCTCCCTCCCTCTCCCTCCCTCCTTCTCCCTCCCTCCTTCTCCATCCCTCCTTCCATCCTTCCTTCTTCCTCCCTCCTTCTCCCTCCCTCCCTCCATCCCTCCTTCTCCCTCTCCCTTTTACTCATCCATTTCATAAGGGAAATGGATGATGTTTCTTGAGACAGAAGGAGGGAGAGGGAGGGAGAGGGACTCCCTCCCTCTCCCTCCTTCTCCCTCCTTCTCCCTCCTTCTCCCTCCTTCTCCCTCCCTCCCTCTCCCTCTCCCTCAGACCGACAGCTTCTTGATGGACCTAGATCTTGGCATCCTATTTTCCTCCCTTGACTTATGAGGTCCTCGCTTCCATCAGCATCAACGTGAGTTTTCTCGGGGATTATCCAAGCGGGGGTGAGGGGAGGGGAGGGGGGGCGAATAAGGGAGGGGGAGGGGGGGGCCAATAGGGCGGGTGGGGGGGGGGGGGGAGGGGGAGAGAATAGGGCGGGCGGGGGGGGGGAGGGGGCAATGAGGGGAGAGAATGAAGGGGGCGGGGGGGGGGAGGGGGCAATGAGGGGAGAGAATGAAGGGGGCGGGGGGGGGAGGGGGCAATGAGGGGAGAGAATGAAGGGGGCGGGTGGAGGGGTGTGAGGGGAAGAAGAGGGAGAGAGGGATGATGGCGAGATGAGAGATGTGGGGGGGTGGGGGTTGGGTAGGGGTTGGGAGGGTGGGGGGGAGGGAAGAAGTGCTATGATGCTCCGGGATTTGGTCTGTTTTTTTTTTTGTTTTGTTTTTTTGTTATTGTTCTGTTATTGTAATGTATTTCTCTGTGTTTTTTTTTTTTTTTTTTTTTTTTTTGTCTGTGGAGTAGTTTGCAACTTGAGTTATATGTGTTATTTATGTGTTTACGTCTCTCTCTCTCTCTCTCTCTCTCTCTCTCTCTCTCTCTCTCTCTCTCTCTCTCTCTCTCTCTCTCTCTCTCTCTCTCTCTTTCTCTCTCTCTCTCTCTCTCTCTCTCTCTCTCTCTCTCTCTCTCTCTGCTATTCTCTTCCCAATAATAAAAAAAACAACCAAACTTACCTTTTGAAACAACGTGCCTCCATTTCGAATTTTCTTTCCATTTTTCCACCTCTCTTCTCTTCTCTCTCTCCTTCTCTCATTCCGTTTCCTTTTCCACATTTTCATCTTTCAAAAGTCGAAACGTCACAATCTGCAACAAAGAAAAAGAATAATTAGCAACATATTTTTTTTTTTCTCTCTTTCTCTCTCTCTCTCTCTTTCTCCTATTCTTAAAGTGTATTGAGGTCTGAGACGCATATATTATTTCCTATTGTTGTCCAAATAAAAAAAATCTGTGGATGAATTTCTAATTATGCTAAATGTCTATATTATATTGTTATATTTATTTTCATTTATTTTGTAATTATCATCCTAATCATAACCCATATTATCATTAAAACAATTATCAATATTATTAGCATTTTTGTATTGCCATTAACGTTATATTATTATTATTATTACTATTATTATTATTATTATTATTACTATTATTATTACTATCATTTTCATCATCTTAATCATCATCAACATTATTATGACAATATATATTAAAATATAAGGATGATGATTATCATACTATTACCGTCTTATAATTACTATCATTATCATTATCATTATCATACACATCCTGCTAGCATTGTCATCACCATCACTACCATCATCATCATTTAATTCTCACCATTATTGCTATTATCACCATATCACTAATATCCCCATAACAGTAAATACTATCAAAACTGTCATTATCATCGGCATAATCCTCACCCCCTTAATTATCATTATCACAATGCCATCACGCAAACAACAAACAAACAAAGATTACGAGATATATATATATATATTACCATTATCATCAACGGATCATCTGTATGAATATTAAACAGCTTTTGATATGATCCTTATACCCAAAGGAGAAGGGGGTGGGGGAGGGGGAGGAGGGGAAGGGGAGAGGGGGAGAAAGAGGAGAGAAGGAGGAGAGGGAGAGAGGGGGAGAAGGAGGAGAGGGAGCGAGGGGGAGAAGGAGGAGAGGGAGAGAGGGGGAGAGGGAGAGAGGGAGAGAGGGGGAGTGATTGAGGGGAAAGGAGAGTAAGGAGAGGGAAGAAGGAGGAGACGGGAAGAGAGATAAGAGGGGGAGAGGGGGTAGGGGAGAAACAGGAGAGGGGAGATGGGAGGAGGGGATTGAGGGGAAAGAGAAAGAGGGGAGGAAGGTGAAAGGATGGAAAGGGTTCTCCAAAGGGTGGAGGTCCCCCTTCCCCTTCCCCCCCCCCCCTCCTGTCTTTAAAATTCAACAGCACTTCAGGGTCCAAGACAGCTGGGAGGGGGGGAGGGGGAGGAAGGGGAGACAACCAGGGGGGGGGGGGGGGGGGGGTCAAAGGACTTGCTCGAGAGAGAATATTTAGCGTTTAAGAGAAGTATTGAAGGAAAAGGAGAAGAAGAAGAAGAAAAAGAAGGAGGAGGAGGGAAGGAGGGGGGATGAGGAGGAGGAGGAGGAGGAGGAGGAGGAGGAGGAGGAGGAGGAGGAGGAGGAGGAGGAGGAGGAGGATAAGAAGAAGGAGGAGATGAAGAAGAAGAAGAAGAGAGAGAGAGAGAGAGAGAGAGAGAGAGAGAGAGAGAGAGAGAGAGAGAGAGAGAGAGAGAGAGAGAGAGAGAGAGAGAGAGAGAGAGGGACGCCAATAAAACGGCAACAACAGATACAAAACCAAAATCCCATGAACAAATAAGAGAAATACAGACAAAAAGAGAAGAAGAACAGAAAGACGAAAGAGGCGTCTGAGGAGAGAGGAGATGGAGAAGAGAGAGGGGGGTAGGGGAGCAGACAGAGGGGAGAGGGGAGGGGATAAAGCGGTGGGCGGAGTCCTGGCTGCAGCGAAGGGAGATGGCGAGAGAGGGGAGGAGGGAGAGGGAGGAGGAAGGAGGTCTAACAGACCACCCGGGAAGAGGGGACGGATGAGGGGTGGGGATAGGCCCGGGAAGGAGGAGGAGGAGGAGGAGGAGGAGGAGGAGGGAGAATGAGAATGGGAAGATGGGAGAGAGAGAGAGCGAACGAGAGAGCGAGCGAGTGAGAGAGAGAGAGAGAGAGAGAGAGAGAGAGAGAGAGAGAGAGAGAGAGAGAAAGAGAGAGAGAGAGAGAGAGAGAAAGAGAGAGAGAGAGAGAGAGAGAGAGAGAGAGAGAGAGAGAGAGAGAGAGAGAGAGAGAGAGAGAGAGAGAGAGAGAGAGAGAGAGAGAGAGAGAGAGGGGGGGGGGGACGGGGGGGGGGGGAGAAGAGAGAGCGAGAGAGGGGACATAGCCTCCGTCGCTACCACAACATGCATCCCCTCATACTAGAGGCAACAGAATAGAGAGCCGATTGGTCGAAAGTTTAGATTGGAAACGTGCGGCCGGATTACCCGATGCACAGCTGCAGTATTACCAAAATCGGAAAGAAAAGAGGGGAGAAAAAGAGGGTAAGGGCAGGCTGAGGGGAGGTGGGGAAGGGGGGTGGGGAGGATAGAGGAACAGAGGGGTGGAGAAAGAGAGAAAGAGAGGGAGAGAGAGACAACAGCCTATGCAGATCTTCGTTTTTTTTTTTTTTATTTCATTTTTTCGTTTTCATTTTCTCTCTGTACCTTTTTTTTTTTAAATACTTTCTTGATACAGAAATACTTGTAATTTACGCAGCCCTATTTACATTGAATTCTCTGCCTTAGAAACCCAAGTATTATTACGGTAGCAAAAGCAGCCTGTAAAGGTTATATTCCCTTGAAATGTCTTCATCACATCACCCTACGAGACGGCAACACTGCAGATCGCTCACATTGGGCGGGAGGGAGAAAGAGGGGGGGAGGAGGGGGAGGGAAAGAGGGGGGGAGGAGGGGGAGGGAAGGAGGGGAGGAAGGAAGGAGGAGAGGAGGAGGGGAGAAGGGAGAGAGGGGAGGGAGTGAGGGGAGAAGGGAGAATGGGGAGGGAAAGAGGGCAGGAGAGGAGAGGAGAAGAGAGAGAGGGGAGGGAAGGAAGGGAAAAGGAGGGGAGAAGAGAGAGAGAGAGAGAGAGAGAGAGAGAAGGGGGGAAGGGAAGGATAGTGGAGGGCGGTGGGTGAGGGAAAGAACTGTGTCTTTGTTATTTGTCTTGCTTGTATTTACTCGGAATAACTAATCATATTCTATGACTTCATCGTTCTTCTTCTGTTTTCTGATCGTAAGAATAAAACTGTAATGGCCTCTTTCCTTTACTTTTTTTTTTTTTCTATTTTTACGGGAAATTGCAGGGAGAGGGGGGCAGTGGGGGGGGGGGGGGAGGGAGGGGGAGATAGGGTACCATTGCCGTAAACGCATAAAATAGAGCAAGATAGAGCCGGGGATATGATAGAGTAATAAAAGATAAGTGAAATCAGGACCGAGGACCAAGATG
Organism: Penaeus chinensis; assembly: GCF_019202785.1. Taxonomy (NCBI): domain Eukaryota; kingdom Metazoa; phylum Arthropoda; class Malacostraca; order Decapoda; family Penaeidae; genus Penaeus; species Penaeus chinensis. The sequence continues at coordinate 42,716,171 of NC_061827.1, read as the reverse complement.
TGTATATATGTATGTGTTTTCGTTTTGTTGACATAGCCTCCTGTCACGTGACCTTCCGTATGCAATGGCTATATCTATATGCGTATCCGTATCAGTATCTGTGTTTGTATCTTTATCTATCGATTTGCTTATCTCCTTTTTTTCTCTCTCTCTTTTTGGCGATCTGATTCTGTCTGACTCTCGCTCTCTATCATTCTGCCTGTCTTTGTCTTTCTCTCTCTCCCATTCTTTATCGCTCTTTCTCGCTCTTTCTCTTTCTCTCTCTTCCTCCCTCCCTCCTTCTTCCTCTTCCTCTCCCTCTCCCTCCCCCTCTCCCTCCCTCTCTCCCTCCTTTCCTTATTCTCTCCCTCTCTTCTTTATTTACTCTTTGCATTGAATTCTAAAGAAAGTCTATTATTGATTCCCCGAAATCGAAATTGAAAATGGAGAAAATGAAGCACCGGCTTGATGAAAATAAGCCTAAGAAGCCACAATATTATACGTTTACCTACATAGATACGTTACACACTGAGAGATATTAAAACACAAGTAAATACATATACGTTACATACATACATATGTTACAGTGTACAATATATGCATTTGTATTACATGTAGATACGTAATATGCTCTCACATGACAGATGAATGCGGAGATTTTCAGTGTATATATATATATATATATATATATATATATATATATATGTGTGTATATATATATATATATATATATATATATATATATATATATATATATATATATATATAACTACGCATGGTCTCCCTTTCGTAAATATAATGATGTGAGATAGTAGTGATAACAATGGTTAAAACAATGGAATTATTCGCTGTTAAACAAAGCTAAACAAAGAATGACAGTCATATAAGTAATGAAAATAATAGCAGTAAGTCTGATTTCTTTTCTGGATATAATAATTAGTAATTATTGTATTTTATAAAATTTACAATAGAGGATGAGCAAGACTCGCACTTAGGACAGGAAATGACGGTAATGATAATATTACTAATGATGACAACAGTGAAATTTCAACAATATAATCACCATGTTCATAATAAGCATTCCCATTATTTTCTTAGTAATAATAAAACAAAAATAACACTAATCACAACAACAGCAACAGTGATAGCAATAACAACAACAACAACAACAACAATAATAATAATAATAATAATAATAATAATAATAATAATAATAATAATCGTAATAATAATAATAATAATAATAATAATAATAATAATAATAATAATAATAATCGTAATAATAATAATAATAATAATAATAATAATAACCATAATGATGATAATCACAAAACTAATAACAGCTATAATAATAATAATAATGACAGCAATGATAATGATGAGAATAATAATCATAATGACAAGATTAATAATGATAATAATAATGATATAAATAGTGATAATGATAAGGATAATAATAATACCAATACTAATAATAATAATAACAACAATAATAATAATAATAACAACAATAATAATAATAATAATAATAAAACAAAAAATGCCAGTAATAAAAAAAAAACAGCAACAACATAACTATCACGAACTCCTACAACCAAAAAAGTTTTTTTTTCCAAAAATCCGAAATCGGAGTTTGTCTTCACTTCCTCGATCAAATCGGCCCCGAATGCTGACGTAAAGACTTTCCCGAGAAAGAAAAAAAAAAAAAAGGCACCCGATAAAAAGACAGTCAAAGAAAATGGTTTAAAGAAGGTATATATATATAAGTCTGTGAACCCCGAAACGACTGGGGTTTAGACTCCAAGCGAGAGAGAAGAAAAATATATATATATATATATACGAGGACAATAGTAATAGTATCATTATAATATTAACTAGACGACGCTTCTTATTTCGACAGACTGAGAGAGAGAGAAAAAAGAAAAGAAAAAAAAAAGAAATGCAAAACAATTCCACATATGCGCCCGTTTTCATTTTTACAAAAGACCCCCCTCCCTCCTCCTTCGC
>NC_061827.1:42704185-42706685 GCF_019202785.1 Penaeus chinensis | reverse complement strand
GAGAAGGTGGAGGTGAAATGGAGATATGATTGGGTGGGTGGAGGGAGGGTGGACGGTGGAGTAGGGTGGGTGGGTGGGTGGGTGGAGGGAGGGTGGATGGGTGGAGGGAGGGTGGGTGGGTGGAGGGAGGTGGGTGAAGGGAGAAAGGTGGGAGAAGGAGGGAGGAGGGTGGGTGGGTATGTGTATGGAGAGGGTGTTTGTGTGTGTGTGTGTGTGTGTGTATGTGTGTGTGTGTGTGTGCATGTGCATGTGCATGTGCATGTGCATGTTCATGTGCATGTGTATGTGTATGTGCGTGTGTTTTTGTGTTTATGTGTGTGTTTAAGTTTTTTATTTATTTATTAATCTCTCAACCCTATTTTCCAAAAAATAAATAAAAATAATAATGATAATGATAATAATAAACGAGGGAATGAAAGGGAGAGAAAATGAAATAGTGTCTTCATTAACTCCTAACCAATCAAAATTCAAAAGGTGTGATAATCCTAAAGGTAATAACTAGGTAAAGGGGCAGGGGATGGGGAGGGTAAGGGGGAGGGGGGAGGGAGGGTGGAAACAGGAGGGGGGGTTGGGGGGGGGGGGAAGAGGATTGATGGGGGGGGGAGGGGGGATAGGGTTAGTTGTATCTGATGAGACAAGACACAAAAGAACCCTCTCTCTCTCCCCCCCCTTCTCCCCTCCCCCTCCCCCTCCCTACCCCTTCCCTAAGATCCCCCCTCCCCCCTTCTCTCACCTCCCCCTCCCTCCTCATACCCCCCTCCTCCCTCATCCACAGAAGTTTAAGGTAAGGTTAAAAGAGAGAAAAAAAAAAGTTAAAAAAAAGAAAAATGACCACAGTGGATGTTCGCTGTAAAGAGGTTAGCGATCGCCCACACCCGAGGCGGACAGGTAGGGAAGGAGAGGAAGAGGGGAGGGGGGGTAGGGAGAGGGAGGGCGAAGGGGGTACCCTCCCTCTGTCCTCCCTCCACCCTCCCCCCCCTTTCTCCTCCTCCTCCTCCTCCCTCCCTCCCATCCCCCTACCCGATGCCATAATCATTCGTTCGCTTTTCATAATTATGCGCCGTGTGATTAACGACGTTTCGGATGAATATCGCGTCAAATTGGGACACACGAAATTTTCGGTCGTCCGAAAGAGAGAGAGAGAGAGAGAGGTAGAAAGAGAGAGAGAGAGAGAGAGAGAGAGAGAGAGAGAGAGAGAGAGAGAGAGAGAGAGACCCTTTTTCGAGAATTTGTTTACATAATTTTTTTTTTTTTATGCCGTTTATCATTATCATTATTACTACTATTATTATTATCATTATTGCTATATGATTCTCCGTTTCTTGGAGATTCTTTGCTTCTTGTTTAAGAGAAAAGCGAGAGGTAAAGGTAAGAGAAAAAGCTGTTTCTTTATTCTTCTTTCTTCCTTCTCACTCTCTCTCTCTCTCACGCCCTGCCCCCCTCTCTCTCTCTCTTTTTCTCTCTCTTTCTCTCATCCCCCCCCCCCCCTATCCATATTCTCTAGCTTCCTAACACCTTCCCTCATCCTTCAACCCCAAATAGCATAAAACAAGAAAACAAGTAAAAAAAACAAGTGAACTCACACACATTCCACACATCAGCTGTGTCGGCATCATCACGCAGGTGTTTGAGAGTAACTCAGGTGAGATCCCTTGGTTAAGAACACCTGCCCAGCACAGGAACGTAGACTGAAATAGGGGACTTCTTGCTAGCTGAACGGCGTTGTGTGTATTGCAGTTTAGATTATGCAACATTCATTTGATAATAATACAATTACGTGTCATTGGCCGGGGTGTGTCATTAACTTATTTAGGAGAGGGCGGCATGTCGTGGCGAGGAAGTCTATTCTCAGACTGAAGAAATTTAACGAACGTCACGACAGATATTTCTAAACAAAAAATTAGGGAAAGAATGTATTTTTTTGTCGTTTTCTAACTCTCGTTTTCTTTCATATTTTCTTTCTCTCTCTCTCTCTCTCTCTCTCTCTTTCTTTCTCTTTTTCTATCTCTCTCTCTCCTCAATTCTGTTCCTTCCTAGAAATCGAAGTCTAGACAGGCAACTGTTATTCTAGACAATGGCAACACTAGAAGGGTATTTAGACGTGGTAGGCATTGGCAACGCTGGTAAGTGCTGGGTAGCCTTGGGCATTACAAAACCCTGAATCTCGGAAAGACTACATAATCTACCCACATACTGGAGGGTCTTTCTGGACCTTTGTCGTCTGAAAGGCCTACGTGAAGACGCGTGGTTGCAGATATGCACTGTTTGATTTATGAATGTTTTATGAAAGAAATACCAGCCTAGACATCAAAATGACTGCCGTTTTAGAGGATTAAGAGAGAGAAAAAAAAAACTAAAAGTCATCCTAGATAACAGAAACTCGTATGAATTCGTAGGACTAACCGGCTGAGTCTCTCTCTCTCTCTCTCTCTCTCTCTCTCTCTCTCTCTCTCTCTCTCTCTCTCTCTCTCTCTCTCACGCGATTTCAAGTTAAAATCTA
>NC_061827.1:42694185-42699185 GCF_019202785.1 Penaeus chinensis | reverse complement strand
GAAGTGGTACAAGTCGTTAACACAACCCATGAAATGGTCGTTCCACTGTGACGGTCGAACATCGCATAATACCACCCCTTTAATATTAGCCTGAACCGTCCTTTCCTGTTGCGAAACGGTTAATTCAACTTTCACTCTTGAGATGGGAGAGCGAACAAACAGACGACGATGTATGGACGTGTAGTTTACGTGGGGTGGTGGTGGTTGGTGTAGTGTGTGTGTAGTGTGTGTAGTGTGTAGTGTGTAGTGTGTGTGTGTGTGTATGTGTGTCCAATTAAATCTGTGTAGTCCTTTGTCTCGGACCTCAACCATATATCTTTATGTTTCATACCTTGATAACTATTTTCCATAGAAACAAACAAAAGTTCCGTCTCAAGCAGAAAGAAAAAAAATATACATATACATATATAAACAAAGTATCTAGATCACAATAAGCAATCGAACAGAACATACATTAGCTTTTAAAAACGAAACATGGATAACCCGACCAAGAAATTCAAAGACAAAAAAAAAACACACAAAAAAACATTAAACAAATATACGAACTGAAGCGCCTTAAGGGTCACCACAGACAGCTTTAGCCCTTTGGTTTCAGTCTTATCGTCCTTGTAAACACTACATGTTTCCTCTGTTCCATACCTTATGTGTGACTTCACCTGGTGAACAAGCCGAGGCTGACAGTATGTGAGACTCCTCCCTGACAAACGACTACAATGTTCGTTTTTCTCCACCCTTACACTCTATCTTACAATAGTGACACACTATCCTCTCATCCTCTCCCTCTCTCCCTGTCTGTCTGTCCCTTCTCTCCCTGTCTTTCTCTACTGTTGCACATAGTACTTTCTAATGCTTCTTTTCTTGTATATGTGGGACACTCCTGTTATATAATATAGGGCTTTTGATTACTGGTTGCAATTCATTTATTAACTTCAATTTCACAGCTCTTTTTAAATTAAATTTGAACTTAGCCAGCTTCACTAACTTAGTAGGATTATAACCTTCTCATGTGTGTCTATAACTCTATACATGTAAACACACATACCATAATCCGTCTCCTATTCCTCCCTTCCTTTCCCTCTTACCCTTTCCCCCCTCCTTATCTATACCGACTCTATATATTTATATTTATCTATCTATCGATCTCTCGCTTTCTGCCTTTCCCTCTTTCACTCTTTTACTCTTTCACACTCTCTCTTCTCTTTTCTCCCCCCTCCTCTCTCTCTCTCTCTCTCTCTCACTCTCTCTCACTCTCTCTCTCACTCTCTCACTCTCTCTCTCTCTCTCTCACTCTCACTCTCACTCTCACTCTCACTCTCTCTCTCTCTATCTCTCTCTCTCGCTCTCTCTCTCCCCACCACGCTCCGTACCTATAGCCCGAAGGTTATATAAATAGCAAATATCTCTAAGCTCCGTGACGTATGAGGAGGAGAGAGGATCTGATTAGGAAAGGTTGCGTCGTGTTGAATCCTAAATATGCATGATCATCACACGATGCAATGCTGCCGAGGGAGGACTCATTCCTTCACAGGCACAAGACGTGTACACGGTGTAATGAAGGTCTGCGAGAAACTGATACGTCGTGTGCGTGTGTGCGTCTGTGTGTGTGTGTGTGTGTGTGCGTCTGTGTGTATGTGTGTGTTTACTTGTTTGCGTATGTTTTGAATGTACGTTTTCTTGTTTGTTTGTATGTGTGTGAGAAACAGAAAAGGAAAGACGGAGAGAGAGAGAGAGAGAGCAGAGGGAGAAGGATAGAGAGAGAGAGAGAGAGAGAGAGAGAAAGAGAAAGGAATGTGGCGAAGATAATTAAGAATACTCACACAGCCTGACAGATTAACGGAGATACACTGACACAATGATAGGGAGAGAAAGAAGAGATGCACAAGGTCCACCACAGACTTATAAAACAGAAAGCAAGAGAGAGATTAGTATAATAACCAAATTATAAATGCTACAGACAATCACACTCCGTTTTTTGTTGTTCATGATTTTTCTCAGCGTCTCTCCGTCTCCCCTTTCTTCTCTTCCTCTTTTTCTCTTTCTCCTGCCTTCACATCCTCTTTTTTTCTTTCCCTTTATCTCTCTCTCCTTCCAACTCTTCCTATCTCTCATTTCCTCTCTTTCCTTCTCCCTTTCTTCCTCCTTCCTTCTCCCTTTGTCACTCTTCCCTCCTCCCTCTTTCCCTCCTTCCTTCTCCTTCTTGCCCTCCTTCCTTCTCTCTCTCACCCTCATTCTTTCTCCCTCTCTCCTCACTTCTTTCTCCCACCTTTTCTCCTCTCTCTCCCCCTTCCTCTTTCCTTCTCTCGCCCTCCCTCCATTCCTCTCTCACCCTCCCTCCTCCTTCTCCCTCCATCCTTCTCTCACCCTCCCTCCTCCTCCTTCCTCCATCCCTCTCTCACCCTCCCTCCTCCTTCTCCCTCCCTCTCTCTCTCAGGGCAACGGAATGCAAGACATGGTTACGTCAGCAGGGAAAAGATTCTCCACAGCGCTTAGCTCCCTTGCACACTCCCTATCTTATGGTCGGATATTTTGTCGATTTCATGCGGCAAGATGTAGCCTCATACAGCGCCAAGTAGAAACGTAGGGACGAAGGAAGGGGGGAGGGGGGGAGAGACAAAAAACAGACGTTGACAACGCACTCCTACACTGGGAACACTCCTTGCCTTTTCAATGGTAGTTTTTTGAGGCGTATTTTGTACCCTAAATATAGAGAGAAAAATCGTGAAAGGAAAGTGTAGAAAAGACGAATATATCGGGGAAGTGGATTGCCTTTTTCGTCCTTTTTTTTTAACACATATATTTGTTTTGGGTTGTGTGTTTATATGGTGAATACTTTATACATGTACGTGGAGGCATATACAGCCTAAGTGTACACAGGGAGGGTTGAGCGCCAGCAGGAGCGTAGCGTCCCCATGGGTGGCTGATGTAACACGAGACTCAGTGGGGATGTGAGGATGCTGTAGCTGCTACACACACACACACACACACGTACAAACGCATACTTATACACATACACGTACGTATATTCACATGGGCGCGCGTGTACGTATATTAATACAAACATACTCATACACTTATTTATAAAGACACATATATCAAATCAAAATATACATATATACAAACGCACACGCCCGCATACACGCTTATACACATAAATAGATGCACAGACGCGTACACATATCTTTATATTCACATACACAACCAGACATGCATGCAGCTGCAACAGGAAGAGCAAATATAGGATAGCTTGTTCCTTCTCCTCGTGTTATTGTTGTTGTTGTTGTTGCAGATGTTGTTCGAATCCTCCCTCTACTGACGCTGTTGTGTGTCTGACAGCAACAGCCGTCCGTCACGCTTCTGTATCTGGATGATACTGCAGCGTCACCCCTGACTTTTCTCTCTGTCTCTGTCTCTCTCTCCCTCTTTCTCTACATCTCTCTGTCCATTCAACTTTCTTTGCATATCTGTCCATCCCTCTCTTCTTCTACATCTCTCTATATTTTCCTTTCTCTACGTCTTTATTTATCCCTTCTTTCTTACATATTTTTTGTATCCCTCCTTCATTCTCTCTATATCGCTGTCCTTTCCTCTTTCTCTACATCTCCATGTCCCATCTCTCCCTCTCTCTCTGTTTCTCTCTCTCTCTCTCTCTCTCTCTCTCTCTCCTTCCCTTTCTCCTTCTCAGACACACAAACACATAAACTTTTTGGCCACTCTTTCTGTCTATTGCCCTCCAACGCATTCGTGATCGCCTCAGCATGTGTATGACGGGCAAGCTGTGGCATCGTGGCAACATATTCATGAACTTCATTACCAGTTGTCTCGCTGTTACTAATTGCTCTCCTTCTTTCTCTCTTTCGAACTTCTCGTTTGTTTCTTGAGTTGATTTCTTTTCCTGTTTTATCATTGCTGTCTTACTGTTATCATCACCAAATGGCAATTTGATTATCATTACTGTTATCATTATCACCACCATAATATCATATCAAATCGTCAAATCATCACTTTCACCTTAATGTCATCACCATCGTTATTCCCTCCCCCCCCCCCTTCTCCCTCCCTACCCAAGTTATAATTATCCTCGTTAAATTCTCCTTCACCTTTGCTTTCCTCCACCAATCCTTCTCTGCAGTAAATCCAGTAAGTGTAACCTATCCTCTCACTATTCATATCAGGACCATTGTGAACAAACCACGAAGCCGCAGCCTCTCCCCGCGTCTGTAGTGTAAGAAACTCCTAAAGCCTCTCGTGGAATTATCTGCTTCCTTCTCTTTCGTTTTCTTGTTTTACTGTTGTTGTTGTTTTGTGTGTGTGTGTGTGCGTGTGTGTGTGTGTGTTTCTCTGCCTTTGTCTCTGTGTGTCTTTGCATGTGTTTGTTTCTGTTTCTGTTTGTCTGGCTTTGTCTCTCTCTTCTCTTCTCCTCTCTTCTCTTCTCTCTCTCTTTCTCTCCCTCTATCTCTCCTAATACCTATCACTTTCTCCAAACTCTGAACATCCTGCCTATTGTTATTTGTCCCTTTATCCTTCTCCTTCCCTGTCATTTGTTTAATCATTTGTATTCAACTCTTATACATCCCCATACTTATTACCTTCACCACGTACTTGAGACATACATCACGAGAAAAGGCTGTACTTAGTAACAAAGGAACTGCCTTTTAGATCAACCATCGCTGAAATCAATCCCGCTTTGTGACAGTCATCATCACTGTGTTAACTCAAGGTATAAACATCTTTATTTTCTTAATCATTGTTAACGTCAACATCATTCACAAAATGGACCGCCTCTCACTTCATCACTTGCACTCCCATTCGCCCCTTTCTCGTTGTACTTAATAACTACCATTTTCACTTTGCTCATCCAGAAATACGTCCATGAAAAGTAAGTGTGTTTGTGTGTGTGTGTGTGTGTGTGTGTGTGTGTGTGTGTGTGTGTGTGTGTGTGCATAAATATGAATGAATAAAAGGAAATTCAAGTGCTTATAGGACAACCTCAAATTCGAATG
>NC_061827.1:42684185-42689185 GCF_019202785.1 Penaeus chinensis | reverse complement strand
GACAGACACAGAGAAAGGAGAAGACAAGACACACCGAGAGGGATAGACACACGAACTCTTGGAATATGGCCCTCGTTCATGAACTGTTTTTCTTCTTCGTTCTTCCCTCTTTTCTTACGCGGTCACCCTTTCTCTCATCGTAATCTTCTGTCCCGCTGTTTACTGTGGACTCCGTGCACTTTTCCTTCTCTCTCTTACTTTCGCTCTTTCTTACGTTACCGAGGCGGGGAAGGTACAACACGACGATTGAGAGAGAGAGAGAGAGAGAGAGAGAGAGAGAGAGAGAGAGAGAGAGAGAGAGAGAGAGAGAGAGAGAGAGAGAGAGAGAGAGAGAGAGGGAGAGAGAGAGAGAGAAACTTGGGACTTCGACTCACGATTCCTGTCAAGTTATTTTCAACTAACTTTTTCTTTTAAAGACAGATCATTTCAGACTCAATAGTAACGAGACTCCGATTTCAAAACAACATTTTTTTTTTTTTAAAGACAGAAAAAAATAAATAAAATCACACATACAACGAACGAACTCAGGGACTTTGGCTTATCCCTGGCTCTTGCAACGCTGAAGTCTGCAATGATATTGCAATTCGTACGAGAGCGATTGCTTGACTATGACACCTCCCCCCCTCCTCCTCCACCGTCCCCCGTCGCCCCCTGCCTTCTCCCAGTCCCTCACTTAGTCACCCTCTGCAACTGAGTGCTTTCAACAAGCAACGTTACACAAGTAGTTTCCGTACTTAGGAAAACCGTTATTTTTTTCTGACTGTAACATATGTAACTTTTCTCTCTCTTCACAATATTGTAGATATTTACAAATATACTTGTTTTTGTTTAATGAACATTAAGTTGAACAAGTACGAAGTTCATAAATCCAGGGAGTGTAAGTGGGCTGAGGCGTGTGTGGGCGCCTCGTGGTGGGCCGTGGGCGGCTGAGGCGGCTAAGGGCGTGGGCTGAGCACAGGCCTACACCGCTGCTGCCACCGCCATCACCTGCCTTCCTCGCCGTACAAAATGGCCGACGCGGGGTTGCCGAAGGTGGCCCAGGCCGGCCCGACCCTCGCCACTTGTTTAATTTCCAAAAATTACTACCAATTAACAAGCAGAGTCTGGCAGAACCAATGAGAGCTCACTAGGGGGTGTTACGGACCTGCGCAATAACCACTGCGCACCGGCGCTACTTTCCCCTCCCCCCCCCCCCCCCCCTCCCCCCCAAAAAAGACTGCTGACTTTCGAGGTCCTCGTGGCCAGCACACCGACCGACGCCCGGGACCAGAGTCGGGAAGAGAGCAAAAGCCTGAAATCAAAGACTGAAACAATGCTTACTTTCAGGAGAGGCGAGGAGACCGCGACGCACGTATCCTGCAGGAAAGAGCGAGGCGACGGCACTGGCGCCTCGCAGGCCACATATAGTCCACTATATGCACCTCCAGCGAGACCTTAGGCCGCTACTTTGCCTGTAAGACCACGGAGCTCACACATTCTGATCAATCTTGACTTGAGCCACTGACACACACTGGTCTGGCAGTGTCGCCACCCAGACCTGCTAAGGGACTGCGTGGGTGGTAGCAACTGTGCAACACTGCACCACTCCCAAGGTTCCAGGCGCCTCCGCACGCTAGGGAGGCGCACACGCGAATGCCTTGTGAGGGACGCCAAGGCTCGCACGGTCCCGCGCCGGCTCGCGCACGCGCCCCGCCGAGTGGCCGACCCTACGCGCAGGCGCCCACTGGCCAGTCGGCCTTGAGACTCCGCCCTCGCCCCGCCCCTGGCCCCGCCTTACCCTTCAGACGGCCAATCCTCGCGCAGGCGCTCGGAGGGCGGGGCCTAGGTGACCAGTGGCGGGCAGCGGCCGTCAAGCTATAGCAGCCCTTCGACACTGACCATCGCGGACTCCAGCACTCGGCCGCCACCATGGCTGTCTACCTGCATGACCCGGGGGCCGCCACCGCCGCCGCCGCCGCCGCCGTCAGGTCATAGTTGAATGACCTCGCACGTCACCACTGCTAGCAACATGACTTGACTCCCGAGACCAGGTCGATACTCGTCATTGAGACTAATCTAGTAAGAGCGGTGGCTAACAGATGGCGCGAACAGCCACTTTCCACCAGCTTGATGGCAGAGTGTCAGTGTTGAGTCAGTCGGTCGCAGCACGAGCAGATGAGCACGTGTTGTGGAGGCGAGTCACACGCGGAACTCCGAGGACCGAACGCCTCACCTCAAGTGTGTCGAACGAGCAAGATTCAAAGAAAAGAAGAAAAAAAAAAAAACATCAGATATAATAATAATAAAAAAAAAAAAAAAAAAAACAGAGACACAATAAGACAACACCAAAAGGTTCATGTTTATCTCACGTGAATGGCAGTGAACTACTCTTTTTAAGTCGCATGAATCTGTATGTTGTTCAAGTTCCAACTCCTTTTGGTTTGCGCGGAAATGTTTTCAAAGTTTTGTCAGTTTCTTCAGAAGTGACACGAAAAGGAATTCGATGCTTTCCAATGTAGTTACGATAAGTTTCTTTGAGCTTCATTCGGTGCACTCAGATATATGATATATATATATATATATATATATATATATATATATATATATGTATGTATATATATATATATATATATATATGTATATGTATATATATATATGTATATATATGTACATAAATGTGTGTTTATATACATGCAGATATAGTTTGTATATAAATGCACAGACATACACACGCACTCACACACAAACACACACACACGCACGGACACACACACATAAACACACACACACATATATATATACATATGTAAATTATATATATATATGTTTATATGTATGTATTTATATATGTATACATATATGCATATGTATGTATATGTATATATATGGGTGTATTGTGTGAGTGTATATATATATGTATATGTATATATATGTATATATATACATATGTATATACATATATATATATATACATGTACACATATGTATATATATATATATTAATATTGTGTGTGTGTTTGTATGTATAAATGCATGCATATTAGATAAACTTGAATGCATTTGTACATATTTAGTATTTGCTGTGTATGCATTCACACACGCTTGCAAGCACACACACACAAACAAATACATGAATGTATGTGTGTATGTAGGTGTACAATATAAATATTGACGCATATTTTGCGTATGTATATGCATGTTACGCTTATGCTTTCACTTGCATGTATGTCTTTGCGTTAAAGTCAATTTCTCTAGCAACTAGATTTATAAAACTAAATCGAAAATCTTATTCAGAGAACAAAAAAACAAAAAAAGCTCACGCACGGAAGATAAGGTAATTGTTCTCAGAAGCACTGATTTTCCTCGAAGAACATTTTTACAAGTATCTTGCCTTATATTTTATTAAGTTTGTTGTGCTCTGTTTATATATATATATATATATATATATATATATATATTTGAGTGGGGTGAATATTCACTTTATTTCTTCTTTTCCCCAAATTCATTATCAGTTTATCACTCTCTCTCTGACGAAATTGTCCTTGAGAGACCTAATTTTTTTAATCCCTTAGAAGAACATTCGCAAAAAGAAAAAAAGAAAAAAAAAGAAAAAAAACAAAGTTTCAAATATGCATCAACAACAAAATTAACGAAAGCCTATGTAGGGTTGGTCACCTACCCCCCCCTCCCCCCACTACTTCCCCCAACCACCCTTTCCCTTATACTCGTAACCCCCCCCCCCTAGAAGTATAGGGGAGCGCAGAGGAGGGTAGGGGCAGTGTAGGGGCAGGATAGGGGCAAGGTAGGGGCAGGATAGGGGGGGATGGAGAGGGGCAGAGGGTGTATGTTGAAGGGAAGGCGTTGGGGTGGAGGAGGGGGAGGTAGGGTAGGAGGGGAAGGGAGAGGAGGGGGAGGGGCGGTGGAAAATCAATTTCCAGTAGCTTTAATTGTTGTGAGGGGGGGAAGGGGGGGAGAGGGGAGAGGAGGAGGGTCGAGGGGGAGTAACCTTAGCCTTGGTCGCACTCTGGTGGCGGTAGAAGCAATTACAGATTTTAGATATTGGATTCACAAGGTAAAAGTAGAAGTTCTTATGAGGGGGGGGGGAGGTATTTTTTTCTTTCTTTCTTTTTCGTCTTTCTGTTTCTGTTTCCTTTCTTTTTTCGTTTTTTTTTTTTTTTTTTTTTTTTTCTTTTCTTCTCATGTTGTGAGGAGGAGAGAACAATAATTTGTTTATTTTTGCCTTCTGTTTTATTTTGTTCATTTCTATTTTTATATCTATTATTATGATCATCTTTATTATTACCATTATGATTTTTATCTTTTCTTTCTTTCTTTTCCCTTTTTCTCTTCTTCTTCCTTTTCTTTCTTTCACTGTTTTCTTTTTTCTTTTTTCTTTGTTTTTATTATTATTATTTTGCGTGTTATTCTTTTCTTATGATTAATACTAATAACAAATAATGATAATAATGATAATAAAGATATTAATAATCATAATAATAACAATAATTATAATAATAATAATAACAATAACAAAACACGTACGTTAAGGTAGCCTCCGACGTGTAGGGGCAAAGACTCAACTGCAAGAACTGAATTGCGTGACCAAGCGCGTGGCTACATTCTAGGGGAGATAGGGGAAGTAGGGGAGGTAGGGGAGAGGACGGGGAGGGGAGTGGGGGGCAGAAGGGGAAGTTAAGCTGGCTGCATGGGCTTGGCTTCAGAGGGCAGGGAGGGGGAGGGTAGATGGGGGTAGGATAGGGTAGGGTAGTAATAGGGTGAAGGGTGAAGGAGAGGGGGGCACGTCGAGAGAGAGGAATGGGCGATGCAGCTGGAGGAAGGAGAGGGGGGCGGGAGTATAGGGAGAGGGGGGTTAAAAAAGAGGGATGTAAGAGAGAGAGAGAGAGAGAGAGAGAGAGAGAGAGAGAGAGAGAGAGATAGAGGGAGAGAGAGAGAGAAAGAGAGAGAGAGTGAGAGAAGCAAATACAGACAGACAGAGAGCCTGACAGAGGAATAGGGGAGAG
>NC_061827.1:42674185-42676685 GCF_019202785.1 Penaeus chinensis | reverse complement strand
AGTACTATTTACTTATTTCATTATTATCAATATACTAGTATCACCATTTACATAATTACTATTATTGCAATCATCATCGTTGCTGTTATGATCACTATTATCATTATCACCATCATTATCATTATTTTTATTTCAATTTTATATGTAGCAGCCGTAGGTGTGTTATTGTCACTGTTATTCTTGGTATTATTAGTAATATCATTATCATCACCATTATGAGATTTGTTATCATCGTTATGGTCATTAATCTTATTACTATTAAAGTATGAATATCATTATTATCTTCAATACTATTGTTATTACTGATAATTACTATCATCTTTGTCCATTATTTTCTTTCAACATTATTTTTATTCCTATTGTTAATATTCTTATCATTTCATTATTATTGTTATTATTATTATCATTACTATTAGCAATGTAATAATAATTTTTGTCATTATCATCATCATTGATATCATTATCATTGTTATTGTTGTTATCATTATTGTTGTTTTTATTATTATTATTGTTGTTTTTATTTTTTTCTATCGTTATTATTATTACTATTGTCTTTATTATTATTATCATTATTAATTTTATTATTATCATTATTATTATCTTTGTTATCATCATCGTCATTTTTATCATCATCGTTATCATTATCCTCACCTTATCATTATTGTTATCATTATTATTACTACTATCATTATAATTAATATCTTATTAATAATTCAAGTATAATTTTTATCATTACTGCATTACTATATTAATATTCAAAATATCATTATCCTCATTATTGCAATTATCTTTATTAATATTGATGTAATTATCCTTATCTTTATAATTAATCTATGTATTACGAATGGTAGTATCATTATCATTTGCATCCGTTAATGATATTTTCATTATTGTCTTCATTATTATCAGTGTTATTTTTATTATCATTAAGAGCATTGGTTATTATCACTGTTTTTTTTTTTCCTACTGTGGCATTAGAATTGTTATCATTGTTATCATTATAATTATCATCACTAAGAACATAATTAGTATTAGCATCGTTATTGTTCTTATCATCATTATCTTTATTCTCTCTATTACCATATTTTTATGACTACTTTATCTATAATTATATCTTAATTTCAATATTTTTTTATCATCAACATCAATATTTTATTATCATTGCTCAAATCTTAAAAAGAAAAATCCTTTTAATTATGTTGCTTTTAAAATAGCTAATTTTAATTATGTTGTTTGTAAATATTATTTGTTTAAATTATGTTGCTTGTAAAAACTGTTTATTTTAACTATGTTGCTTTTAATAATTACTTGTTTAAATTACGTTGCTTTTAAAAATGACTTTTAATTATGTTGCTTTTAAAATTATTTTTAATTATGTTGCTTTTAAAATTACTTTTAATTATGTTGATTTTAAAATTACTTTTAATTATGTTGCTTTTAAAAATTGCTTATTCCAATTAAGTTGCTTAATTTATTACTATTTCTATTGATCTTTTCACACTATATGTTTTATGTTGCTCTATGACTGTATTTATTGTTGCTATTAATATTGAATTAGTATCATATTGTATTGAATGTTGATGTTATCATTATTATTATTATTATTATCATTATTATTATTATTATCACTATTATTATTATTATTATAATTATTATTATTATTATTATTATTTTTATTCATGGTTGCTGAAATTAAAGTATTATCATATTTTATTTATTATTGCTATTATCATTATTATCATTATATTAGTATTCTCAGCTACATTTTTATTATTGTTTTCTATATCAACTAATACAGTTGTGTGTGTGTGTTTTTCTGCATTTTTAATTAGATTGTGTTTGTGTTTGTGTGTGTGTGTGTGTGTCTGTGTGTGTGTGTGCGTGTGTTTGTGTGTGTGTGTGCGTACTTGCGTGCGTGATTGCGTGCGTGTGCGTGCGTTCTCGTATATTCAGCCGTATTTACGTATCACACTTCACTGAAAAACGTGACAGGTCATTCTCCTGTACAAAGCCCAATATATAATTTTTCTAACACACTGACGCAAACCGGAGCAAGAAAGCATCGTTATATAAGAATGTTGAAAGGTCACACTCCATTTTACAGGGTCACAAAACCAATCACTTGCAATGGGGGGGGGGGGGGGGGTTGATTGAATGTATATGAATAAATATCCTTTTTTTTTTTTTTTTTTTTTTTTTTTTTTTTTTTTTTTTTTTTTTTTTTTTTAAGCTGTGTACGTGTGTTGTTTATGGGATAATCCACATTCTTTGTTTTAAGAATAGGGTGTTAAGTACTGGTGGATTTATGTCTATATATTTCATCATACATGCGTGCACAAACTCACATGGATGTACACACACACACACACACACACACACAAACAAAAAATCAAACACACACACACACACACACACACACAAACACACACACACACACAAACAAACAAAAAAATCAAACACACACACACACACACACACAAACTAAAAATCAAACACACAC
>NC_061827.1:42661685-42666685 GCF_019202785.1 Penaeus chinensis | reverse complement strand
GAAGGATTATGATAATAAAATAGATAAGCAGATTATAAGAAAAAAAGAAAAACAAGAGAAGAATTAAGAATCTAAAAAAAACAAGGACATATATGAAAATAGAAAGATATAAAATTATATAATCAGATTTTATTTTTTCAACCTGCATTTTAAACAGTATTTATTGAAATACATTCAAACACACACACACACATACACACACACACACACACACACACACACACATACACACGCACACATACACACACACACATATACACGCACACATACACACAAATACACGCACACACACGCACATAAAAGTACAAAACCTCACCCAAACATACGAATACAAAGACACACATGCAGACCCACATACTCACATGACCCGACATACAGTACATCTAAAATCAAGCACACGCATGCATACAAACACATACGCATACAAGCAAGCATACATACAGAGACAAGAATTACCCCTACCTCCACTTCCCTACCCTAAACCCCCCAACCCCTTTCTATACACACAAACAACCCCCACTTCCCCCCACCCACACGCCCACACCCCCACACACACACGCACACACACACCACCAACTCTAACAGTAACACATAAATCAAGGTGACTGCGCCGTCCAAGCTTCAGACGCGCCATATGGTCGAGAGTACCATAGGCCATGCATTGCAACCTCGACCTACTTGGTGTGTGGAGGTTAAGCACTATCTTCGCTCAGCAGACGTAAATGTGACGTAAAGCAGGGCAAGGAAGGTGTCTATCTACTTACCTGCTTGGCACACATTCCTGGACTACTTGTCTGTTATAACTGCTTATTCTATCTGCTTGAAGTACTTGCTGCATGTGCCTGATTTGTTTGACTACTTAATTCCCTTCATGCAACCACTTGCTCGGCTTAAAGCACGTGGGAATTTTATCTCACCTGTTTTAATGGTTGTATATATATAGTATTTACACACACACACACACACACACACACACACACACGCGCGCGCGCGCGCGCGCGTGCGCATATATATATATATACAAACGCACACACACGTGTGTATATATCTATAAATATATGCATATACATATACATATACATATGTGTGTGTTAGTATTTGTATGTATACATATATATACATATACATATATACATAAGTATATATATATATATATATATAAATATATATATATATATATGTGTGTGGTAGCAATAACAGTCTTGTAAAACCCGAAAATGTTTATAGTGATGATCACGATAAAAACAAGTGAAAACAGATAAGCGAAGAAGGCAAAATCCTAAAAACAAAAGAAAAAATACAGGCAGACAACGCCCTGTGAGAGAGAATTCACATCAACGACTTCCCTCCCTCCCCCCTTACTCCTTCCCTTCCCTCCCCCTTCCCCAGCCCTCCCTCACCTTCTCTAACCCTCCTTTCTCCTTCCCAACCCTTCCCTCTCCCTTCCCTATCCCTCCCTCCTCCTTCCCCACCGCTCCCTTCTCCTTCTCCAACCCTTCCCTCCTCCTTCTCCAACCCTCCCTCCTCCTTCCCAACCCCTCCCTCCTCCTTCTCCACCCCTCCTCCTTCTCCAACCCTTCCCTCCCCTTTTCCCACCCCTCCCTCCCCAACCTTGCTCTCTCCCCTTTTCGACCTAACTTGCCCCCCCCCCCCCTCTTCTTCCTTTCCTCCCCTATCCTCATTTACCCTCCCCCCTCCCCCTTACCCTCTTCCCCTACAATCCCCCCACACCCAAATTCCCTATCCACTCCCCCCCCCCCCCCTCAAAAAAGAAAAAAAGAAAAAAGAAAAAAAATATATAACGACGGACTCCCACAAAGGACTCTCACAGAACGAAGTTACTAGAGAATTATTGTGTGCCTCAGGATCTCTTGAAGACAGTGTGCGCAGAGGTACAGACACTTACAGCCTGCACACCCGTTGCTTTGTCTCTTAATGGTGTTAAGCTCCCTAGGGGTAGGTGTGTATGTGCGGCAGGGAGACGTGTACCTACTCACGTACACACACGTACACACACACACACACAATCACGTACACACGCGCACCCGGAAAGATTTATACATTCACAAAACGAGAGGTGCAGACATGCACATAGGCAAACAGACATACCCATGCAGTACGATGACTTACGTTGTACAAACAAGCGCGCTAATGCATACACGCGTATAACCACATGCACTCATACGCACATAAAAGACAAATTGAATTAAGAAAAAACGTACATATATCCATTCATAATTCGCTGTAAATGGATTTCACACTTTATTTTTCATTATTCGTAGACTTAACTTACCCCCTACAATATCTTACTTTTAATAGCATTCGGAACCTTAACTTACTTAGAAATAAGAGTAGAAAGAAAAATCTCTTAACAAAGAAATACATCCTGTAATTTAAGTGAGGCTGAATTAAGGTTCCGATAAATCTGGTTTATAGAACGGCGAGATGATTTGAGAGAAAAAAAACGTGAAATGTGATCAAATTCAATGCTAATGCGGGCAATAAACTGGAATACACACACACACACACACACACACACACACACACACTCACACACTCACACACACACACACTCACACACACACACACACACACACTCACACACACAAACATATATAGTTATAAACATCCCTAAACGTACCGTATATATAAACCACGCAACCACAACGGACACCTAACCACAACCACCAACTACACCCAAGTACCACAACTACCACAGCCAGCGCCTATAACTACCGTACCAACCACACCTAGAAACCATAGCTAACAAGCCTTATCTAACAAGCCCTATCTAACAGTCTAGTGGCTTGTCGAACCCAGCCATTCCTCTCCGGCTTTTTAACCAAGTACCGCCTCGCATCCCAACGAACGCAGTTTATTAGTACACACGCAGTAATTCGTATACTAATTTTCGTTTCATTTAAATATGCAATGAGGGTTGCACACGGCAGTATATTTGGGAATAACAAGACACTTTGGGTAAAATATGGGATTTCCCGACCGCCTATTTTGTCTCTCTTTTTTATTAATCTTTCTTTACCTCTCTTTCTCTCTTCTCCTATCCTTGTTTTTTTTTTCATATGTATATTATACATTAGTACCAGGTTTCAGATTTCTAATCATAACTACTTAAACACATACACACACACTAGCTCACTCACTCACCAACACTTACATGCATGCGCGTGCGAATGAGTACTTGAATGTATACGTGTGTGTATACATCCACGCTCCAAATGGCATACACGGAGAGAACGGAGTACACGAGCAGAAAACACAATGATCCCCAAGGTAGAGGAATAGAGCACAGTTCTCCCGTCTGCTTTGCCTCATATATACGTTCTTACTGAAGACCTACGTTCTGTTCCTGAGAAGAAAAGCAGATGTTGCATCTCGACTGAACTTGTAATGGCATATCCTGCATAGAAGCACTCGCCCACACACACACACACACACACACACACATCCGTGCACATCCACACACAGGGCGATACTGCATCAGGGAATGCAATAACTTCAAACTTATTGCGATAAATTATTCCATCCAGATGTGCACTTGCGTTTTGAATCAACTAGGAGGGGAAAGGGAGACCAGGGGGAGTAGAGAAGAGATGAACGCACACACAGATGTGTGTATAGATATACATTATATATATATACATATATATACATATATATGTGTGTGTGTAATGGATATAATATATATATATCTGTGTGTGTGTGTGTGTGTGAGTGTGTGTGTGTGTGTGTGAGTGTGTGTGTGTGTGTACACATATACATGCTGTATATATATATATATATATATATATATATATATATAAATTCTATATATGTGTATATATAATGTATATATGTATACATATATGTGTGCATACATATACATATATATACACACATATACATTTGTGTATATATGTATACATGTATATATATACTGTATATATGTATACATATATATACACATACATACACACACACACACACACATATATATATATATATATATATACAAATGTATGTAAGTAGGTATGTGTGTATGTGTGGATGAGTGGGCGTATGTGATGTTCGTTTGTGTGTAACCTTAATGTATTTGAAATATGACATTTTTTTATGAACTTAAATAAGTTGCTAGTTTAGAGCATTCTTTCCCCCAATTTGGAAGAAGAAAAATAGAACTGCAACTTTGACAACCAAGAATATCACCTTCATTTAATATCTATCACACACCGCATGATTCCCAACATGCGGAAAAAAACAAGCAAAAACACACAGAAAACACATACACACAAACACACACGGCGACACACGCAACCACAGACCTAAATACACAACTCCTTATTGCACATATAAATTCATACACGCTAATAAACATACACATAAACTCACACACGCAAATAAACGCACACAAGAACTCACACACGCAAATAAACGCACATGAAAAAAACAAAAACAAGGAGACACACTCAACCACAGACCTAAACGCACACACAAACTCACACGCAAATAAACTCACTCACGCACACGCAAATAAACGCACTCACGCACACGCAAATAAACGCACTCAAACAGACCCCTATTCAAGAGTTGTTTGTCTAGCATTGTTCACGTGTTATGACACTCGTAAAGTCAACCAGGGTGGAATGAGGACTCGTAAATGAAGTTACCTGCCCAGGTTATTGCCTAGAACGTATCTGTATTTTCCAGGATCATCATTGGGGTTCCGAATGCCTGTAACTCGGCTTGGATTCGATGTAACGGTGAAAATAACGGTAGGGATAATTGGCGAATTGCTTGTTTGTGGGTCGGTAAGGAAATGGTTGATTAAGAGAGAAATACAAATAAATGTTTTCTGAATTACTATTACTTGGATTTGAATGACAATAATGGTAAGAGGGATTGTAAAAATGACTTTGAATATCATAAATGAATTTTCAAGTCTGCATTACTGTAACGGTGAAATGAACTGTAGAAATAATCATGAATTAATTTGATAAACAGAT
>NC_061827.1:42639185-42656685 GCF_019202785.1 Penaeus chinensis | reverse complement strand
AATTAAATTTTGTGTATAAATATAATTTTTTTTGGGTGTGTTTTGTAAGTTTGGGTGTGTGTTTGTAAGTGTGTGGTGTGGGTGTTTTTGTGTGTTTGTGTGTGGGGTTGCGGTGTTTTTTTGTTTTGGTACTTATAAGTGTGGTTAAGTGTGGGTGTGGGTTTGTAAGTGTGTGTGGGTTTCTCTGTGTTTTTGCGTAAGATTTGGGGAAGTTAAATAAATGCGTGTGGGTGTTGGGTGATATGTATATGTTTGTTTTGGGTGTCCCTTTAAAAATTGCATATATATGGGCTTGGTACATAGAACCCCAATTAAAAAAATTTGAGGAAAAATGTAAGGGGGTTAGTTTTGGGAAAAGGCGTTTCTGTGTGGGGTGTGTGTCAGAAGGGGGGGGGGGGGGTAAATGGGGGGTTTGGGTTTTTTGTGGGTTGAATCAAATTTAGTAAAATTGTGATAACCCAAAAAACAAAAATGTAAAAACAATAATGAACAATAACGATAATCATGATAAGATTTAAAAGATATTTTTAGTAATTTTATAAAATATTAAGGGTTAATTATAGGATAATGATAAAAATTATTTTTAAATAAAAAAAAAGGAAGTAATAACAATATCAATGACAAAAAATGATAATATTAACAAAAATCGAATAATTTGATAATAAATAATCAATAAAAAATTTATAAGTTTAAATTTAAAAAAAAAAGGGGGTAATAAAAAAAAATAATAATAATATTAAAATATTTAATTTTTTGTTTAAAAAAAAATAAAGAAAAAAAACCAAAAATAATTATGAGGGGAAAAAAATGAATAAAAATTTTATGTTTTTTAATAATGATACAATGATGTGGAAAATAAAAATTTTAAAATAACCAATAAAAGGGATAATAAAAAATTTAAATAATCTTTCCCAACTAACCCCCCCCAAAAAACCAAAAACCCCCCTTTAACCCTCCCCCCCTCCCCAACCCTTCCTTTTGTCCTTCCCCCTTCCCCCGCCTTTCCTTTTCCCTTTCCCTTCTTTCCTTCCCCTTTTCCCCTCCTTTCCCTTTCCCCCTCCCTTCCCTTTTTTCTTCCTTTCCATTCCCTCTAAATTTTTACTTCCCTTTTTCCCCCCTCCTTTTCCTTTCCCTTTTTTTTTTTCCACCCGCATCCTTACCTTCTTCTCCTCCCTGCCCCTTTCTCCCTTCTCCTTTCGTCTCCCCCCCCCTCCCCCTTTTCCTTTTATTTTTTTCCCCTTTTCCCCCTTTTCCCCCTTCCTCGTCCTCCTCCCTTCCACTTCACTTCCCTCATCTCCAACCCTCCATATCAATTCTTTCCCTCTTTCCTTCATATCTTTCCTCTTCCTCTCTCTCTTTCTCTCCCCCATCAAAACAACCACCTTCTCCCCACTCTTCTCTTTTTTCCTTTCCACCACTCCGTACCCTCCCTCCTTCCCTCCTTCCCATCCCTGCTTCCCTCATAATTCATTCCCACCACCTTAACCAACCAAAAACTCCCCCTCCCTACCCTCCCCCCCCCCCCTCCCCTCCCTCCAACCACAACTGACACAATGAATCCATCCCACCACCCCTCACATTCCTTTAACCACCCCCACCTTCCCCAACACTCACTCTTCCCACCCTAAACCTTCTACCTTATACCGTCCACCTAACTCGACAATCCATCCTATTCCCTTAGATTACCACCTGATACCTGCTTACCTTCCCCTATTCCTCACTCCTTCCCGTCCGTCCCCTCCCCTCCTTTCCTCACTTACATCTCACTCCATCCTATCCCACCCTTCACCTCGTTCCCCCAACCTTAGAAACTTAAAAATGACACTCCCCATGAACCCCTCCCTCTCCTCTCCTACCCTCCCTACCTCCCTCACGAACACCCAATCCTTCCTACACCTCACACCATACGTCCTAACCCCAGAACACGATACGGTACCTTTCCCACGACCTACCAAACCTCCCCGCATTACCTGTTTACCTCATACGCTTATTACCTCCCCCCCTCATCCCGCTCTCAACCTTACCGTCCCCCATACGAATATTGTGCCTCAATCCCTTACCCTACTACCACCTCACCCCCACCCTCCACTCCCAACACATCAGTAAACCGGGACCCCTCTTTAACCTCCTATCGACCCCAACCGCCCCCACTACCCAATCCTTACTTTAACCATAATACGCTCCCACTCCCAACTTACCTAACCTCCCCCATCATCACTCCCCCCCCCCCCCCCCCTCTCCCAAACCCACACAATCCCTAGACCTCATACCCACACCAAAAGACCTCGGGCCCACCTAAGAACCACCTCCCCCCTTACCTACTTATACCCCTTGACCCATCTACCACCTCCAACAAACCGACCTATAAAACCTCAGCCCTAAACCCACCTCCTACCCTCCTCTTCCAAAGACACCCATACCCCTATACCGCTCCCCACCCCCCCTCAGCAAATCCCTTGACCTCCCATAACCTCCACCCCATACCCTTACACCCCTACCCTTCACTCAAGACCTTCCACCCCCTCTGACTAAATCATCATCAAGACTCCAAGCACCCCCTTAAAACACACCTCAACCTCCACCCCCAATTTTACCTCCATTACCTCCAGGAGAACGATTAACCTCCCTCAAACCATCCCTCCCCCCCGAATGCCTCCTCCCCCCGTACCCATCCCACCGACCCTTAAGAAAAACAACATGTACCTCCACCCACAAAGAACTCCATCCCCCCCCCTCCCCCCGCCCTCGATCCCAACCACCCATACTATCCCACCCCCCCCGTCAAAACAACCCTAAACCACCAACCCAACACCCAACCCATCTATAAAAACCACACCGCCCCTCCCCCCCCCCAAAACCAAACCCTCTCCCCCCCCCCACAACACCTACCTCAACCCTACAACACAGAAACCTCCCAAACCTCTTACCACCACCCCACCCCAACGACCCTTCAGACCTTATAAAACCCTATCTCCTTTCCCAAACCCTAGAACCCCATCTAGAAAACCGCTAACTAACCACACCCCCCCCTCTCCCATAAAATCTATAAACCCCACGTAACCATGAAATACAACAACAACCCACCCCGTACCAGACACCACGCCACCAAAATCCACCCTAGAAACCCTCCCCCTACCATCCCCCAACCCAACACCCCCACCCACCCCCAGGACCTCCCCCCCCTCGTCGAATTATAAACACTCCCCCCAAAAACCTCCCCACCCTCCCCCCCATCGGAACTCCCTTACCTCCCCCCTTTATCTCCTCCACCTCACTTAATGCTCCCACGCATCCCCCCCTGTCTCCTTCCGCCCCCCTCACCCCGCCCTCTCCCTCATCACAGCTACTCTCCCCTTACGACTTCCATCTTTACATCCCCCCCTCTAAGATCTCTCCCAACCGCCACCCCTCCCGATCCACCCCCCCGTCTGAAAAACCACTCCCTTACCCTCCTTACTTACCCTCCACCTCGACACGCGAAGAACCTCCCCCCTATAATACCTTCGTCTCCATACCCTCCCCTCTCCCACCATCCCCCCATCTCCCTAACTTCGCAACTCTCCCTACCCTCCCTTAAACCTTCCATCTCCTCCTTTATTACCCTCCTCCTCCCATCCCTTACCCCCCACCCCCCCCCCACCCTCCTAATTCTCGACTGCGTCGTTCTCAACGGCGGGCCCCCCCAAACCCACAGGCACCTTTACCACACAATTAGAGCCTAACCGTTGACCGACCTTACAACCAGACACTAAACATACCAGAACAACATTGTCTCTTCTGACTCTCAGACCACTACGAGCAGTAAAACAAACCGAGGAGATTGTTTGGGTGATGGTTGTGGTGGTGTGGGGTGGGGTAATGAGGGGTAGGTAGGGGGTGGGGGATGTTTTCCTATGCTATCACCTTTTCCTTTTTCCCTTATTCCTCCTCCCTTCCTTTCCTTTTCCCCCTGTGATTCCCCCTGCTGTGTTTTCTTTCCTGTCTTCCCCCTCTTCTTTTCATCCCCCTCTCTCCTTTCCTTCCCTTTTTCCTCTTTCCCCTTCTCCCCCCCCTCCTCTCCCCTTCTCTTCCTGTTTTCTTTCTCTCTGATTCTATCTTTCTTCTGTCTGGTTAAACTGTCTGTCCTCTTATTTCCTCTGTTTTTCCTTTTCCCCTGTTTTTCCCTTTCTCCCTGTCTTCTGCCATTTATTTCGTTACTTTTTATTTGTTTATTTTTTTATATTCTTTTTTTTAATTTGTTTAATGTTTATTTGTTTATATATTGATATTAAGCTCCATCTCTCTGCCATCCCCACTTCTCCCCCTCTCCCTCATCACACCCGGTCCTATATTAACTCACGGCTCTCTTCTCCTCTCATCTCATCACTCATCTCATCACAACCTCATCAGCCTCTGACCCTCGAATTTAATTTATTAATGCTTCCATAAGCTCTAAGCTTCTCTCCTCTCCTCTCCCAGCTCATCCTCTCTCTCCTCTCCTCATTCAACTTCTGGCGCCTCTCCTCTCCAAAGCTCGCCCTCCTTTCGTCTGCTTCTCATCTCATCTCTCATCTCCCCCACATCATCTCTCCTCAGCGTGTCATTAAGCTTCATCTCTCTCTTCATCCCTCATCGACTCCTCCACCCGTCACCTCGGTTTTATTTTAATTAAGAGCTCTAGCCTCCTCCTCCTCAATAAGCTACTAAAGCACTCTCGTCGTCCCTCATCACCTCAAATATCATGTCTCTCCTCGCCCCATCTCTCATCCCAATCCTCCTCCTCTCCCCAAAGCAACTTCTCCTGGTCTCCATTCCACTCTCCTCCTCTCTCCTTCGTTCAAGGCTCCTCTCCCTCTCTCCTCACTACATCACCTCCGCTCCTCAGTCTCACAGTCTTCACTCCTACACTCCTCTCAAGTTATCTCTCTCTCCGTCGAGTCTCTCTCACTCTCCATCCTCCCCTCATTCAATCCCCCTCAATCTCTCCCTCCCTCATCTCTCCCATCTCCTCATCATCGCTCTCTCCCATCCTCTCATCCCTCTCATCGCTAAGCACTGTCAGCTCTCTCACCCATCCGTGAAGCTCTCTCTAATAACTCCGCCCCTCTCGCTCCTCTCACGCAAGCAATCCTCCTCACTCCAAAGCTCTCTCCTCTCCTCCCTTAGCTCTCTCTCCTTCGAAAGCTCACACGCTCAAGCTCTTCTCTCTTCTCCGTCTTCTCACACCTCTAACTCACCTTCCTCATCACTAATGCACTCCCTCACACAGACTCACTCACATTCTCAGGTCTATCTCGATCTCCAAGCTCTTCTCAAGCTCACTCACCGATCTTCGTTCTCTCCAACTCTCCTCCCTCCGCTCATCTCTCTCCAACTCTCCCTTAGAGCTCTAGAGCTCTCTCCATCCATCCATCCTCCCTCTACCCCTCTCGCGGTCTCTCTCTCCTCCCTCCTCTCCTGCATCAACTCTCCTCCATCTTCGTCTCCCCTCTCTCATCTCCTCACAATCTAAGCTCTCTCTCATAAGCTCTCCCTCTCTCACTCTCGCTCTCTCTCTCCATCTCTCCCTGTCCTCTCAATATTTATTAAGATTAAGCTCTTCTCTCCACCCTTCTCTATCACTCATCTCCGTACTCCTCATCTCAGCTCTCTCTCACCTCCTCGCACTCTCGCCGTCTCCCTCTCTCTCATCTCGTTTAAGCTCAATCTTCTCACTCCTCTCCTGTCCTCCACTCTCTCCCTCTCCCCTCTCTCTCAACCTCCGTCTCCTCTCTTGCACTCATTTCTCACTCCCATCACTCCTCTCCTATCCACACCACCCTATCCATCACCTCACCACAAGCTCAGCACTCCCTCTCTCGCACACTCATCCTCTCTCCTCTCTCCTCTCACTCTTCCTCCTACCTCACTCTCCTTCTCAAGCTCTCTGCTCTCATCTCCACTTTCAGCTGTCTCTCTCTCTCTCCTACCTCCGCTCCTCTCCACCTCACCACCCACTACTCTTTCGTCCTCCTCTTATCTCACTCTCTCTCCCCTCTCATAGGCTCTCTCTCTCACTCGGTCTCTCCTCTCTTCACTCTCCACCAAGCTCTACTCTCTCCCTCCACTTGTCTCGTACCTCTCTCTCCACCTCCCCTCGCTCCTTCACTCACTCATCTCCTCTCAAAGCTTCACTCACTCTCATCTCTCCGTCCTCTTTCCATTAAGCTCTCTCGTCTTTTCACTATTAAAGCTCTCTGGCTCTCTCGCTCCTCACTCTCACTCTCTCCCCTCTCGCTCTCTCAATCCTCCTATCTCTCTCCTCTTTCCTTCAAGAACCGCATTTTTCTTCATCCCCGTTCCTTTTCCTTTCTCCACACTCCGTCTAATCTCAGTATCACCTCTCTCTCTCACACGTCGTCCTCTCCTCACATCCTCTCAATCACGCTCCACCTCCCTATCACATCTTCTCTTCCGATCCACACCACTTCTCCGCCTCTACCCCTCCTATTAATACAGGGGGGGCTCTCTCCCCCTCTTCTACCTCCTCTCCGAAGCTCCTTCCACTCCTCCCCTTCTTCTCGTCTCCTCATCCTCTCTCTTCCTTCTGACCCGCTTTCCCTTCACCCGCTTTTTCTCCCACGCTTCCGGGAGCTTCTATCTCTCCTCTCTCTCACTGTCTCACATCGTCTCTCCTTAACCGTCAGCTCTCTCCGTCTCTCCTCTCTCTCTCGATCCCTCTCTCTCCCTCTCTCCTCTCTCCTCCCTCTCCTCTCTCCACCTCCTGTTCTTCTACTCTATCCTGCTCTCCTCCTCTCCTCTCTCCTCCCCCCCACTCCTCCGGATCCTCTCTTTCTGACCCTTCTTCCCCACGATCTCTCAAGCTCTCGTCTCACCTCACCTCTCTCTCTCACTCTCTCATCTCCATCTCTTCAAATCCCTCTCTCTCCTCTCCCTCTCTCTCCCTCTCGCCTCTCCTATTCATTCCCACCTCCTCTCCTTCTCATTCTCTCCTCCGTCTCCTCACTCGTCTTCTCTCTTTCTTACCGGCCCCATCCTCAATCCATCCACTCGTCCTTTCCTTCCCCCCTGACAACACCTCGCCCTCTCCTCCTCAACTCCCTTCTCTCCCTCTTTCTGACTGCACTCACGACCGCTGCCTCATAAGCTCTCCTCTCCCCTCTCATTCGCTCTTCTCGTCCTCCGACTCTCGATCACAGTGCATCTCTCGACCATCTCATCTCATCCCGCACTCCATCATCTCATCTCTCCAATTCCCTCTTTTCCTGAACCGCACCCCACCCGCTTTTTTTTCCTACCCCCCTCCCTCGTCTCTCCCCTCACTCTACTTCTCGACCACTCTTTTCCCCCCCTTCGCTCTCTCTTACAACATCTTTCCTCTCTTCCCTTTAATTCCCCTCACCCACCCCACTCACCACCTTTTCCCATCCTTTTCTTTTCCCCCTCTCCACCTCCTCCTTCTCCATCCTCAACACCTTTTTTCACCTTTCTACTTCTTTCCCACCCTTTCCCCCTTTTCCTTCCTCTTCTTTCCCTCTCTCTCCTCCTCTCACTATCTCTCCTCTCTCTCATCCCTCTCCTCCTCTCTCTCCTCTCTCCTCCCTCTCCGCTTCTCTCTCATCCATCTTTCTGCCCACTTTTCTGACCTTTCCCCTCCTCTCCCACTCCTCACATCTCACTCTCTCTCCTCTATCTTTCCTGACCAAGAACCGCCGCTTTCCGCTCGCTTTCATTTCTTTTTCCCTTCTCTTCTCCTCCCCCTCTCCCTCTTTTCCCGTCTACCGCTTTCTTTTTTCTTCTGAGCGCTTTCCCCCCCTCCCCTCCTCCTCTCTCTGACCGCTTTCTCACCTCGTCACTCCTCCTCGCCGCTTTTGCTTCCCCTCTTCCCATCTGTCCTCCCCCGGCCTGACCTCCACAGACCTCACTCGACGTCTACTGTCCATCTCTCTCTCATCTCTCGATTCTTTCCCCTGACCCGCCTGTACACTTTGTCACTTTCTTCCCCCGTTTCCTATTCCCCTCCTGGCCGCTTTTCCTTTTCTTTCTTCCCCCCCCCCCCCCCCCCCCCTTTCCTTCGTTACTTCCCTCTCTCCCTTTCTCTCACGCTCTCACTCCCCTCTCTTCCCCATCCCTTCCTCCCTCATCGTTCTCTCAGCGCTTTTCCCCTTTCCAGACCTCATCTCACTCTCCATCTTTCTGAAAACCTCTCTTCTCATCCTCTCTCTCTCTCGTTTCTTTTCTGACACCTCCCCCTTCAGTGACTCTCCGATCCTCAGCTTCCTTCTTCCTTTCTGAACCCCGCTATCTTCCTTTTCTTTCCCCCCACTTTCTCTCACTCCCTCGCTTTCCCCCCCCCCCCTTTCCCCCTCTCCCTTCCCCCCCCGCCCCTCTCATTCCCCCCCTCCTCACCTCCTCTCTCTCCCCCCCAATCTCTCTCCCCACTCTCCTGCTCACTCTTCTTCCCTCTCTCTCCCATCTCATCGTCTCGAAACCCTCTCGTCGCACTCAACTCTCCTCCCCCTCAGCTCTCCTATCTCTCTCGGATCTCAACTTCTTCTCTCTCCTCTCTCTCTGTCCTCTGTCCACTCTCATCTCTGTTCGCACTCATCATCTCTCCTTCTCTCTCTCTCAAACTCTCCCTGTCCTATCTACATCCAATCTCTCCGACTCATAACTCTCGAGCTCACATCTCTCTCTCGTCACTCTATCTATCTATCTATCTAACTATCTATTCTATCTAACTATATATCTATCTCCCCCCCCTCCTCTCTCTCTCAATCACTAGAGTATTAGAGAGGAGTGAGAGGGCAAACGGGTTGGTGGAGTGTGAGGAGTAAGTGGGAATAAACAGAAGAGGAGTAGAGAGGGAGGAAGAAGAGGAAAAGGAAATGTTTATTTAAAGTTACGAATGAACGATTCAACTACTTCGGTTCTTAGAGAATAGGGGAATGAGGAAGCAGGAGAGAAGCGTATGGAGAGAAATCGTTATTTCTTTTCTTATCTCTCTCTGTCTATTTATCTATCTATCTGTCTACCTATCTACTACCTATCAAGTTTATCAATCAAACCAATCTCCCTCATCCGACTACAACCGTCCTATCCGTCTCTCTCTCCTCACTCTCTCTCTGTCCTCTCTGTAAATCTTCTCTCAAAAAACTCCATCTCGACAACCTCAACCTCCCTGTCCTCACACTCTCCTCACGTCTCTCATCTCGGTCCCTCACACACCTCAAGACGTCGACTCCCTCTGAACCTCATCAGATCTCTCAGATCTCACAATCTCAATCAATATCTCCCGGTCTCTCCACAGATCCCACGAATCTCCCATCCATTAATCTTAGCCAACTCATCTCTCCTCATCACTCTTCCTCCCTTTTCTCTCATCACTCAACACAATCTCAATCGCCCATCTCCACTCTGCTAATCCCGTGCACCCGTTCTCTCATCTCTTCCAGAATACAGAGGCAATCCGAGAATCACTCCTCACCCTCTCGTCACTCTCTCTCTACTCACTCTCTCTCTCTCTCCTCTCTCTATCCATCCTCTACGTCTCTCTCTCGTCACTCCTCCCCTCACTCCCCCACCCTCACTCTCGTCTCTCATCTCGCGAACTCTGCTCTCCTCAAATCCTCTCTCTCTCTCTCCACCTCACAACATCTCCTCATCATCTCTCCCCTCGTCTCCTCTCGTCTCTGTGTGTGGTGTGATGTGTTGTGGTGTCAGTCCTGACTCTCTTTCTCCTCTCTCTCTTCTCTCTCACTCTCGATCAGTTCTAATCTCTCATGCCGGCTCAACACTCTCGTCACTCTCTCTCTCTATCTATCACTTCTTTTTTTTCTTATTCTTCGTCCCCTTACCCCTCATTTTCTTGCCTTTCTTCCTCATACCATTCCTCCTTTATCTGCCTAACCCATCACTGTTCACTTACGGTCCTCCGCCTCTTGTTTCCGTCCCTCCTTCTCCCAATTTTCTCGCTACTCCTCCTTTTTTTTTCTTTCCTCTTTTCCCTCTAACCCATCCCTGCCTCCGTTCCTCGTATCCCTTTTCCCTCCTTCAAACACTCCATCCCTATCCCTACTTCGTTCCCTCACTCACCTTTCCCTTAACCCTATCTCTTCCCTCCATCCCTGATTCCCACCCTCATCCTCTTCCACCTTTCCTCCTCTCTTCTCTCCTACCTTTTCCTCTTAACCTTTCCCCTTACCTATCTCCTATCCCTCCTTCCACATATCCACTTCCTCATATCCCCTACCCTCCACATCCACCTTTTTTTTCCCTCCCCCTCACTCCTCCCTCCTCGCTCACAACAAAAAGGTAAACTCCTTTCCCCTACCCCTACAAAAAAACCCCACACCCCACCAATCACCATCCCATTCATTTCCCCCCTTTTTCCTCCCTTCCCCTTACCATCGTCCCCATCTCCCTTCCTTCAGAACCATGTATCCCTCCACCCATCCCCATTCCGCCACCCATGCCCTTTACCATTAAAAATACGCCTTCCTTTCAAATCACCATTCCTTCACATCAACACCATTTCCTCCACCCATGCCCTACCCCTTCCCCACCCTTCCCTTCCTCCCAACCATATCTTTTTCCTCTTTCTTATCTTCCTCTTTCCCCCTTATCCCTCCCCTATAAGTTTTTTACATAAAATCACCCATGAGCAATCCTACTGATTTCAATACCTCCCCTTTCCCCTATTCTCATGTCATTATAATCCATTCCGTCCCCCAACGTTTAGTTCAATACTCAGTAACTCCCTTATCCCTTCCCTTCCAAACCCCATATTTCGTCTTATATCCCACCCCTTAAGAACAACTTAATTCCTCCCCTATAGATTATCCACCCTTTTATAAAAAAACTCTCTATCCTCAACCAACCTTCAAACCACCCCTCACAGACCTGTCCACCCCCCATGTCTATCCTCATTCAATTCAACTATTCCCTAATCATTCCTCTCTTTATCCACTCCTTTCTTTATTCCTCCCCAATCGCCTTTGTGTTCTTGATTACCATTCCTCCCCTTTGAACATGTGATATCAATTCTTCCTCTTCTTTTTCCACACACCCATTTCTTTCTTTTCTTTCATTCCCCTCCCCCTTACCACCCCTTCGGGTAAGTTTTAATTGGCAGAGATTGATCTTTTTCCCTCCCCTATCCTCCCCTCTATACATAATTTTTCAACCCCTTACTATATCTTCCCCTAGTCTTTCCCTTTTTTCCCTTATTTCCTTCCCCATTTATAATTGTTATCGTTGTACCCCGTTTATAGACACATTCTTTTCTTTTCTTGCAGACACCAGTCTCTGTTCCTATCCTCCCTTAGCCCTTATTACCCTTAATGTATTTTAATTTTTATTCTAAGACCGCTTTGATTAATTATACCATAATCTACTGTATCCACCCCCTTCCTCTAATAGATATTTTTATAATTTATCCCCATTGGAGTTTTAATTACCCTTTCTTTACTGTTAATTTTTATGTCTTATTTTTGATCTTTTAGTCTTATTTTTTGAATCCTCCCCTGGTTCCCATTCGCCCTTTCACGACCCTTTTTTTATTCTTACTTTTGATGGATAAACATTCACCTCCTTAATTGTAAATTTTTCTTAAGATATTCTTCTTAATGGCATGTTGTCCCCCATCCCGCTTTTAATGTATGATACTTATACTTAATTTTCAAGTCTTAGTATATGCCTTTTGCCCTTATTTTTATTTTAATTTAACCTACCCACTTTAGATGTAACTTTTTTTTTTTGTTTGAGAAGCCCCATGTATTTGATAATTAAACCTTCCCCTTAAGTCCCTTTTTCCTCCCCTCCTTTCCCCCTATTAAAATTAAATGCTATTTTACTATTGTATTTTTTTGTCTGACTTTGATAAATCGGTTGCTTTCTTTCCCTCCCCTTGGAGTTTTTATGCCCCTTCAATAATTATCCCCTTACTCCCCCCTTTATGGTATATGGCATGTGCCCTTAGTAGTTTTGAGTTTTTTCCCCCTTATTATATTTGTATTGATATTTTAATTTTGTATCCCTTCATTCTTAGGTATTTATCCCCATATTATTTTAGTATTTCCCCTTTATTTTCCCCTTATGATTAATTACTTTTTCTTATTTTATTGATTTTATAACTGAATCTTCTTTATCCTCCCCTTAGTTGTTTCTTCAGGATAATTTTAAGCTCTACAAATACCAACTACCCCAACTACCACCCCAATACCTCTTTATCCTCCCCTTATAAAATTTTGAAAAATTACTACTTGATATATCACCCCCTTTTCCAAATGAAATTTATAATTTTAGACATGCATGCTTAGCCCACTTGTCTTTGAACTAGATTCTTTCTAATGCCGTCCCCTTGAAAATGACTTTATACTTTTTTTTTTCGTTTATGATTTCTTTTTTTTTTATGTGTTAAGGCCTTCTTTATGCTTAATAACAACTAACATCCCCAATAAGTTTATCATCCCCTTTAAGAAGATTCAATAAACAACAATTCTATCCCCACCCGTCCGTAGTCCCTCTTAAAGCATCCTTATCATTCCTTCCCCCTTAACCCTAAACCACAACGCAATACCAAATAGCCACTTCCCCATCCACTTCCGCCCTCGCGGTCCCTCCCTTCCCACTCCATCCTTCCTCCATCACCCGCCTAAACAATGATAAACGTGAACTTGTTGCAGGCTTCTGCCTGAATGGTTTGTCCCTACAGTCCATAGATTGGATAACTAGAGCTTTTGTGAAATTCCCTTTCCCCCCTTCTTTCCTTACCCTCCTATTGCTCCTCCTCTACTCCTACCTGCTACTTCCCCTCTTCTCCTACTACGGATCCTCATCCCGTCCTCTCAACTCCCTTCCTCCATAATAATCCTTGCTGTCCTCTTCTTATTCCTTACTCTTCCTTCGAAATCCTTTCTTCCAGTATACCTGATCCGAAAATTCCTCCTTTCTCTCCTCCCCCTCCTAATATTCCAACCTATCAATCCTTATCCTTCAACCGTCCGTCTCAACCTTAGTCCCCTTCCTCTTTTTCCTCCTGCTCTTTCTGCCTGAATTCCTCCCTGCTACTACCCTGATCCTCTCCTCCTCAATCCTTCCTTTTGCCCTTCAGTCCTTTTCCTGACCTTCCTCCCCTGTTTCCTCCTCCTTTCCATCCTCTTGTCCTCCTCCCCTCACCTCCCCCCCTCTTCCTCACCTGAACCTCCTGAAAGATTCCTCTTCCTCCATGAATGATACCTTCCTTCCTCTACTGCTACTTGATTAAGTGCGAATCCTATCCTTCCCTGATCCTCCTTCCACCTCCTCCCTATCCTTCCCTCTCCTTCCTCTGTCCTCCCCTCCTATCCTCCTCTACTCCAGGACATCCTAGCTCTGCTCCCTTCCATCCTCTCTTCCTTTACCTCCCTCTCTTCACTTAGCTCCTATTCCTTAAGAAAATCCTCTATAAATAAATCCTCCCATTACCTTCCTTACCTCTTTCGAAAGAAGGATTCCCTATGTCGATAAAATCCTTAGTCCTAATTCCTCTATCCTGCTCTCTGTCCTCCTCCACTGTTCCTGTATCCCTCCCTAAGATGGAGTTCAAAAGGATCCATCCCTACTACTTCCTTATAACGGTTCCTGCCCACCCCCATCCCAAGTGATACCCGTATCCCTCGCCATCCGCCCCCTACCCTAAGAATGCCCCCTATGCCTACCCTCCCTCATGCCCCTCGCCAGCCCCATCCCCTCCTGCCACTCAGCCCCTGCCCGCCCTGCCACCCTAACTTAGCCCTGCCCCTTCACTGCCCCAACCCCGCACCCGTTACGACCTGCCCCCCCCCAGTTCCACCTTGCCTGCCCCTAGCCCCTACCTAGCCCCACCTCCATACTCCGCCCCTACGCCCGCCATCCCACCCCCCTGCCCTGACCCAGCCCCCCGTCCCGTCCACCCCTGCCCTTCCGCCCCATGACATCCCCCGCCGACCCTTTGCCCGCCCACCCCCCTAGCCTGACCCTCGCGCCCAGTCACCCACCCCCCGCAAACCCTAGCCCCACAACTCCCCCCGACCCCCCCCCCCTCCCCCCCCCCCATCCCTACGATACAAATGAAAAGCAACCCTAATGAGGACCCTTTATCGCCATCCCCAAGAGTCAGGAAACCCATCACCCCTGTGCCTACTTCCTCTATGCTCTCCTCCCTCCCTACAACAACCTTGAAGACGATCCCCTTACGCTGGTCCAAAATCATAGAAATCTTTCACGACCCTCACAAATCAAAAAGGCTGGTTACTAACCATAGAATACCCTCCCTCATATAACTCTACACAACAAGCGGAATTCTCCCTCATAACAAAGTGCCAAGACCTTCACTCTCGCTACTTTGCCCCTATATACAATGCATACTCACCCAACCCACACAATAATACTCCCTCGTACTCCCTGATAGTAATCGTAGACCTGCTCCCGCCCTGAAGAAGGACTATATCCGCCCTCTCACGTGAACTTAACCCTTTCCCTCAGTTCTACCCCTCCTCTACCCTTCACAAGCCAGTCAAAAAAGAGACGAGGTCCTCGCATATTACTCCCATCCCCTTCCCTCCATCTCATTCCATCCTCCCCTTCTCCTCTCTCCCTCCCCATCCCTGCGCATCCCCCTTGCTCTATCCTCCCTCCACCCACTCTACCCTCCCTCCCTATAAAAGTCCCATCCCCTTCCCTCCCATCACCCATCCCACCCTTCCCTCCCTCCCTCCCCTTTGCCCTCCACAATCCCTTCCTCCCTCCCCCCTCACCCTTCCACTACCATCCCATCACCCTCCCTCTCCTCCCAATCCCTACCTTCACCCTCCATCCCTGACCCTTATGACTACCCACCCTCCCCGTCCTGCCCATGCCCCATCACCTCACCCATCCCTACCCCTCTCACCTCCCACTCCCGTCCTTTCAGGACGGTGTGTTACCAGACTTTACATATCTGTCGAGATAATCATGTTTATATGGATCAGCGGAAATATAATGACAAGAGCTTAAAGTACAGTGCAGCGTAATTTGGGCGAGTGGTGTAGGGGTGTGATAAGGTGGTTGGGGATAATGGTAAGAAGGGGTTCGGGGCAAGAGGTATAGAAGGATGGTTTGGTTAGGAAGTAGGGTTGGAATTTGTGGGCGCTTTGATTGATTTGCAAGGATGCATTTCCGGGTAGGTGAGATGGGGCAGGAGGAGGGGTTGGTATGGGGTGTGGAAGAAGAAAATAATGGAGGAGAAGATATGAAAAATGTAGAGGGGGGAGTGAGAGAAAGGTAAAAGTGTAGATGGAGAGAGATAGAAAGTGTAACAGGATAAAGTGGATGTGATAGGAAAGGGAAGGTAGACAAGGGGGAGAGAGCGAAAGGGAACGGGATGATAA
Source organism: Penaeus chinensis (assembly GCF_019202785.1). NCBI lineage: Eukaryota > Metazoa > Arthropoda > Malacostraca > Decapoda > Penaeidae > Penaeus > Penaeus chinensis. The sequence continues at coordinate 42,641,317 of NC_061827.1, read as the reverse complement.
GAGAGATCATAAAGGGCAAGGGAGATATACTCAGGGGATCAGAACGGGAAATTGAGATATTTATATAAGATAAAGTTAAAGGGAGATGGGAGGGTAGAGCAAGTAAAAATGGAGATAGAGACGGGTCGAAGAAAGCGAAAGGGATAAAGTGGGAGGGAGGGGGCAGGGAAAAGTGGAGATGAGAGGGAAAATAAAGGAAAGGGGCTAAGTGGAAATGGAGGAAGAGCAAGAGGGTTTAAATGTAGTGATAGAAAGTTGAAAATGAAATGAAGATGGAGAAGACGAAGAGGAGAAAAGGAGACGGACGTAATAAGGAAGAGGAAAGAAGGAAGAGAAAAAGAAAACCCAATAAAGCAGAAATAGAGAAACAAGAAAATCGATAGAGAAGAAAGTGAGAAGAAGAAATCATAAGAATGAGACTAAGAAGAGGAATATGTTGATGATTATGATAAAGAAAAATAAGAGAAATATGATAATGAAGGAGGAAGAGGAGATCAAGAAGGAAAAATAAATATAACACGAAATGGATAAAGATGACGACAATATAGAAAGGAAAAGAAGTTAACGAAGATGAAGAAGAAGAAAAGGAAGAAAAAGAAGACGAAGCAAGTGAAAAAACCTAAAAAAAAAAAAAACAAAAAAAAAAAAAAAAAAAAAAAAAGTCCTCGACACAGACTGAGAGACGAAACAGCAGGACAAATTACATAAAAAAAAAAAAAAAAAGGTTAAGTCGACCACACGAGACGGGACGCGACCAACGGCAACACAGACGCTGAATTACACTGATATAAGGGACAGCCGCCCATTGTCACGAGCTGAGACAGATGGGCGGGGGGTGACAGGAGCAAGGGCGGGGAGGGGTGGGGGTGAGAGGAGGTTGAGTGTGGGCGGAAAGGAGAGAGAGAATGAGAGAGAGAGAGAAAGAGAGACAGAGAGAGAGAGAGAGAGAGAGAGATAGAGAGAGAGAGAGAGAGAGAGAGAGAGAGAGAGAGAGAGAGAATGAGAGAGAGAGGAATGAGAGAGAAAGAGAGAAAGAGAGAGAGAGAGAGAGATAGAATGAGAGAGAGAGAGAGAGAGAGAGAATGAGAAAGAGAGAGAGAGAGAGAGAGAAAGAGAAAAGGGAGAGTCCTCCTTCATATCTTCCTCTGAGCCCTCTTCCTCTTTTTCTTCCATCTCCTTCCCCTCCTCCTTCTCTTCTTCCTATTTTCTCTTCCTTTTTATTCTCATCCTCCTCCACTTCCCTCATTCCTCCCTTCTTCCTGTTCTCCTTCCTCCTTCCTCCTCTTCCTCCTCTTTACCCAACTCCTTCTCCCTTTCTCTCCCTCATCCTTCCCCCCCTCTCCCCCCCCCCCCTATTTCTCCCTTCTTCCTCCTCCTCTACGTAATCAATTGCACAACATAAACAACAAACAAACAAATAAATGAATTACAAACCGAACACATAAAGAACATTGCAATTTGATCCCACAATAGGCCTACTTCTTGGCCATATGAGGTATTCTATGAGGCCTATGTTGCCGCATACTGACATCACTACCCTCATACTGACATCATTACCCTCATACTGACATCATTACCCTCATACTGACATCATTACCCTCATACTGACATCACTACCCTCATACTGACATCACTACCCTCATACTGACATCATTACCCTCATACTGACATCACTACCCTCATTCTGACATCATTACCCTCATACTGACATCACTACCCTCATACTGACATCACTACCCTCATACTGACATCCCTACCCTCATACTGACATCACTACCCTCATACTGACATCATTACCCTCATACTGACATCACTACCCTCATACTGACATCATTACCCTCATACTGACATCACTACCCTCATACTGACATCACTACCCTCATACTGACATCACTACCCTCATACTGACATCACTACCCTCATACTGACATCACTACCCTCATACTGACATCACTACCTTCATACTGACATCATTACCCTCATACTGACATCATTACCCTCATACTGACATCATTACCCTCATACTGACATCACTACCCTCATACTGACATCACTACCCTCATACTGACATCACTACCCTCATACTGACATCACTACCCTCATACTGACATCACTACCCTCATACTGACATC
>NC_061827.1:42629185-42631685 GCF_019202785.1 Penaeus chinensis | reverse complement strand
TAGTGTCCATACTAATAACCTCAATGACTGTTATTGTTCAAACCATCATCATTATCATTACCATTACTATTTTTATCATCAATATTAATGCTGTTATTACCACGTTCATTATCATTATTATCACATTATCAACAGTAGTCGCAAGCAAAACATGAGTTACATATTTACAACAAAAACAACAGAACTAAGACAAGCCTCTTGATTGCTTGACAAACACAAGGGTCCACAAAGTCTTGAGAGATGTACAAATGCTAAACACATTTGGAGTTTGTCCGACGCGTGTGGGTGGAGTAGGGGTTGGTGTGGGGTGGAGGGGGGGTGGGGGGGGCTGGATTTTTCTCCCTTCTCTTAGTTGCTCTTTCTATCTCTTGTTCGTTTTTATTATTATTATTATTATTATTATTTGCTTTCCTTTTTTCTGTTTGTCTGTTTGTTTGTTTGTCTTTCTCTTTCTCTTTCTCCTTCTCTTTCCCCTTCTTTTTTCACTTACTCACTCACACACACACACACTCTCTCTCTCTATCTTTCTATCTATCTATCTCTTTCTCTCTCTCTCCCTCTCTCTCTCTCTCTCTCTCTCTATATATATATATATATATATTTATATATATATAAATATATATATATATATATATCTTTCCCTTTCCCTTATCCCTCTTCCCTCTTCCCAATATTTCTACTACTCTCTCTTTCCTTTCTCCTCTTTATCTCCCTTTTCTCTAACTCTCCTCTCTCTCCCCCTTCCTTCGCCCTCCTCTTGCCCCCCCCCCCTTCCTCTTTATATTCCTGCCCTCTCCCTTCTCTCCCCTTCCTCTCTTTCTCCCTTATCTTCTCCTCCTTTTCCCCCTTCCTCTTTCTCCCCCTCCCCTCTCCCTTCCCTCCCCCTCCTCTTTCTACCCCTCCTCTCTTCCTTCCCTCCCGTCACTTTCTCTTCCTATCCTCCCCTTTCTCTCCCTACCATCCCTTTCCTCCTGCTTTCTTACCCCCCTTCTACCCCCGCTTCCCCCCCCTTCTCCCCCTTCCCCCTTCCCCCCTTCTCCCCCCTTCCCCCTTCCCCCCTTCTCCCCCCTCCCCCCTCCCCCCCTCCCTCTCCCCCCTCCCCCCCTTCTCCCCCCCTTTCTTCTCCCCATTCCCCCCACCCCATTCCCCCCTCTCTCCCCCCTCCCTTCAACCTCCCCACCCATCCCCCAAGAGTAATTGTGATGTGCTGTTTATGTCTTCCTTAATGTGACTCTTAATAGTTGCTTATGATTAGTGCTGGCGGATTAGCAGCAAGGGGTACGGCGGTGAAGCTTCTTATCTCGCACTCTCTTTGCTTTTTTTTTCCCCTGCTTGTATGTCTGTCTGTCTGTATGTTGGTCTGTCTATCTAGCTATCTGTCTCTTTCTCTCTCTCTCCTTCTGTGTCTCTCTCTGTCTCTCTCTCTCTGTCTGTCTCTCTCTCTTTCTCTCTCTCTCTCTCTCTCTCTCTCTTTCTCTCTCTCTCTCTCTCTCTCTCTCTCTCTCTCTCTCTCTCTCTCTCTCTCTCTCTCTCTCTCCTTCTCTCTCTCTCTCTCTCTCTCTCTTTCTTTCTGTCTTTATTTTCACCAGCTCTCTCTCGCTCTCTCTCTCTCTCTCTCTCTCTCTCTCTCTCTCTCTCTCTCTCTCTCTCTCTCTCTCTCTCTCTCTCTCTCTCTCTCTCTCTCTCTCTCTCTCTCTCTCTCTCTCTCTCTCTCTCTGTCTCTCTCTCTCTCTCTCTCTCTCGCTCTCTCTCTTTCTCTCTCTCTCTAGCTAGGTAGACAGATAGATAGATAGTTAGGCAGACAGATAAACACATAAATATATAGATAGAGAGATAGCCAGAGAGAGAAAAGGGGAATGAGACACACACACACACACACACACACACACACACACACACACACACACACACACCTACACACACACACATACACACACACACACACACACCTACACACACACACATACACACACACACACACACACACACACCTACACACACACACATACACACACACACACACACACACACACACCTACACACACACACATACACACACACACACACACACACACACCTACACACACACACACACACACACACACACACACACACACACACACACACACACACACACACACACACACACACACACACACACACACACACACACACACACCTACACACACACACATACACACACACACACACACACACACACACAAACATACAGACATAACAAAAGAGAGACACATACATGAAATAGAAAGAAAGAAAGAAAGAGAGGAAGGAAGAATAAAAGAAAGAAAGGAAGAGAAAGAAGGAAATAAAGAATAAAATAATGAATGAAATAAATAAGAAAGAAAGAGGTTTACAAAAGGACACCATTATAGTTAAAGACACGCGTCACTAACTCTCCCTCCCCCCCCCCCCTCCCCCTCTTCTCTCTATTCTTCTCTGTTTCCTCCATTTCTCTTTTCTTTGCCCCTCCTTTCTCTCT
>NC_061827.1:42610938-42614085 GCF_019202785.1 Penaeus chinensis | reverse complement strand
ACAGACCTTGACTTGCTAATAAATTGTCATTCTATTTTAAAATCTCTGGAAACCCTATGGGGGCTCTTGATGCATTTAGCAATGAAGCGAAGCCCCTGGGGCTAGAGGCCCTCCTGGACCAAGCCCAAGATCCAGGATTTTGGGGTCCCTTTACTAGTAGACCTTCCTGAAAATACATCGAAGTCACAGAGAGTTTTATATACCTTGGTAGTGCAGTTCACGACTCGGGGCTGTCAGACCGGGAAGCCAGTAGAGGGAAATTGGCCTGGCAGAAAGGGGTTTATGAAATCTCTAAAAACAAGAGTATTTGGAGATGCCAGTACCAGTGCAGAAGGCCCAACTAGGTCTTAAAGGGCCCTGTACTGCCATTTTTTTCTATATGCAGTGAAATTTGGGACGCTATCTTGTGTTTTGGGAAATCTCTTTCTTGAGCGTTTTGTAAGAGACCCTTGCGCCGAATCATGGGGTACAGTTGGCGGGACCATGTGTCCAACCAACGGCTGCACCATGAGACCGGTACAGGACCAGTTACTTGCACAATCCGCGATCGCCAACTCAGGCTGTATGGCCACTTGGCTCGATTCCCGCAGGATGACCCTGCCCATTAGGTTGTCCCTGTCCGAGACAACCCTGGGTGTAGGAGGCCTGTGGGACGACCGAGAAGGTCGTGGCTTGGGCAGATCGATCAAACCTGTTATGAGGACCTAGAGATGGGCCGGACCCCTGCCTGGCGGCTCGCCATGAGGGACTCTCGTAGGTGGAAGTGAAGGGTGCCTGCGGCTATGCGCCCCTACCGGCGTTAGCTCCCAAATGATGATGATGATGAGATATATCTGTACATACATATATGTATATATGTGTGTATATATATGTATATATATGTATATATATGTATATATATGTATGTATATATGTGTATATATATATATATATATATATATATATATATATATATATATATATATACACATACATACACAAGGGCGCTTCAAAATGTTCGTGGAAAAGACCATAACTAAAAATCATATGGAAGGAGTTTGATTTCAATGCACCTGGACATTTTTGTACCAACGTTTTATCACGTGTTAAAACATGAACCCTTAAATGCAGTTAAAAACGCATCGCCGCCAGTTGGAAGTTAGGCAACATGGAATCCACCAAAATTCAATCAAAGCAGTGGCTGCCCACGGGTGGAAGTGGACCAGTCAAAGTAAAATCAGAGCGTTCAAGAGGAAAGGTCATGGCCACTGATTTCTAGGATGCAGAGGGGATTTTTCTGGTTGACTTCCTCGAGGGCAAGAAAACAATTACATCTGCTTATTATGAATGCATTTTGAGAAAACTGTCAAAAAAAATCATCGAAAAACGCCCTGGAAAGCTGCTTCAACGCGTTCTCTTCCACCACGACAATGCACCCGCTGACGGCGCTCGTTAGACAAGAGCTGTGCTACGTGAATTTCGATGGGAAATCGTCTGACATCCACCTTACCGCCCCGATTTAACCCCAAGCCGACTTCTTTTTGTTTCTAAACAGTTCAGATCATATGACCCTCAGTTTTACTCGGACTTAAAGGGTTCATGTTTGAATACGTTATAATATGTTGGTATAAAAATGTTCAGGTGAAGTGAAATCAAAATCTTTCCATATGATTTTTAGTTTTAGATTTTTGAAGCCCCCCGTATAAATATGTGTGTGTGTGTGTGTGTGTTTCTGTGTATGTGTGTATGCGCACACACACACACACACTCACACACACACACACACACACACATATATATATATATATATATATATATATATATATATATATGACTATTATATCATTATCTTTATTATTATTATTTTCATTATTATTACCATTTTTGTTATCATTATCAATATTAGTATTAGTATTATTATTACTAATATTGTTGTTGTTGTTATTGTTGTTGTTATTATTACCATTTTTATTATTATCATCATTATTGATATCATTATCATTATTATAATTACCATTATTGTTATTATTGTTGTTGTTCTTCTTGTTGCTATCATCATCATTATGATATCATTATGATGATGATTAAGATGATCATTATTATCATTATCATTGTTTTTGTTATCATTATCTCTATCTTTCGTATCATTATTAATCAATATATTTTTCATTATTATAATTATTATTATTACGTTATTATGATTATTACTATCATTATTATCACTATGTAATTGTTGTTGTTATTGCTTTTAGTATATTTTTTATTATTATAACTATTTTTAAAACCATCATCATTATTATTATTTTCATTGTTGCCATTACCATTATTATCAATATCATTATCATTATCATTATCACTGTTATCAACATTATTTTTTGATCGTCAATATTTTAATTACTGTTAATATTATCATTATCCTAATTAGCATCATCATTACTATTATGACCCTCATGCTAACTTTAACAATTTGTATCAAAGTTCAAACATATAAAGGGTAATGATGCTAGATATAGTAGCATGACTATGTTGTTATTGCTATTGTTTCTCATCTGAATAATTATCATCAACATTAACATTAACCTTTATTGTTGCAAATATTGATGATGATACTGGTGTGCCACAATTTGTATTTTTTTTTTTTTTGTCGTATTTTAAAGAATAAGTGAGAGAAAGAGAAAGTTAGTGAGAGAAAGAGAGGGAGAGAGAGAGAGAGAGAGAGAGAGAGAGAGAGAGAGAGAGAGAGAAAAGGAGAGAGAGAGGGTAGGAAGAGGACAGAGAGAAGAGAGAGAGAGAGAGAGAGAATGAGGGGGGGTAGGGGGTGAGAGAGAGATAAAGTGATATAGAGACAAAGAACTAGAGAGAGAGAGAGAGATGGAGAGAGAGAGAAAAAAAAAGAGATAAAGAGACAGAGCTAGAGAGAAAAAGAGAGAGAGAAGGACGAGGAAACACACACGGAGAGACAGAGAGAGAAAGGCGACGCATCCACACACAGCTATAAAAAGCCATACCGACAGACAAACGGAAAAATATCACAATAAATAAGAAGAACAGCTATAGATAACAAAACCCAACATAAAGGGGGATACATGAACAGATTTGAAGAACGGGAAGAACAGGAAGGCGAGAAAGCATAGCACGGGAAGTGTTCATCATATGATCAGAACACAC
>NC_061827.1:42585938-42588438 GCF_019202785.1 Penaeus chinensis | reverse complement strand
ATAATCACCATCACATCATGATCATCACCATCATCATCACCATCACCACCATCACATCATCATCAACATTATATCATCACCAGCATCATGATCATCACCATCACCACCATCATCATCATCATCATCATCATCACCATCATTATCACCATTATCATCTTCACCATCATCATCAGCATCATCATCACCATCACTGCCATCATCATAATCATCATAATTCTTTTTTTTTCCATCTTTTCTTTTAGTGTTTCCTTGTTATTTTTATAATACATATATATATATATATATATATATATATTTTTTTTTTTTTTTTACCGTAAGAGGAATAAATGAAATACAAATCTCAAAGTCCATTTTATTTGTCTTTTTTCATCACTTTTCCTCTGCAATAAAAATCCATGATTAATTGAAAGGAAAATTACAGTCAGAAATGTAACATGCAAAGTATATAACAACAGGAGAAAAAAAAAAAAACTTTAAGTAAATTTTTTTTTTTTTTATTAAATAAGTTGATAGGTAAGATTATCAATCTGGAAATAGCGTGCAACATCAAGGAAATTAATGATATGCAATGTGCTGCATCCTCAGATGAATAAAGAAATTGATGATTCTGTCATGGATTATTATCAATATGTCTTCCATACATCTGATTGTCTAGCTGTATGTATATATATTTGTGTGTGTGTGCACGCACTAACACACATACATAAACACACACACACTTACACACACTAACACACACACACACACACACATATATAAACACACACACACGTGTGTATATATATAGATAGATATTCATAAATAGATTGAGAGATAGATACATCAAGAGAGAGAGAAAGAGAGAGACAAACACACAGACAGACAGAGACAGAGAAAAGAAAACACGATAACACGCGCTGGCAACTCTCAGTCCGGGGAAACTGTAAGGCATGGCAGAAAATCGAGTTTATTGGAGAAATTTAAGCACATCAGCAATAGACACGGAGGCAGGGAACAGGTGGCATCGAAACATCTAGAATTTTCATTTTTCGCCGATGGTTCTTCGTCTTCTTTTTTTTTTTTTCTTCTTCTTCGGCTTTCTCTTTCTTTCTTTCTTTCCTTCTTTCTCTCTCTCTCTTTCTCTCTCTTTCTCTCTCTCTCTCTCTCTCTCTCTCTCTCTCTCTCTCTCTAATTGTCTGCCGTTGTTTTTACTCTCTCTCTCTCTCTCTCTCTCTCTCTCTCTCTCTCTCTCTCTCTCTCTCTCTCTCTCTCTCACTCTGTTTGTCTGCCGTTGTTTTCTCTCTCTCACTCTCTCTCTCTCTCTCTCTCTCTCTCTCTCTATTTGTCTGCCGTTGTTTTTACTCTCTCTCTCTCTCTCTCTCTCTCTCTCTCTCTCTCTCTCTCTCTCTCGCTTTCTCTCTCTCTCTCTCTCTCTCTCTCTCTCTCTCTCTCTCTCTCTCTCTCTCTCTCTCTCTCTCTCTCTCTCTCTATTTGTCTGCCGTTGTTTTTCCTCTCTCTCTCTCTCTCTCTCTCTCTCTCTCTCTCTCTCTCTCTCTCTCTCCATTTGTCTGCCGTTGTTTTTACTCTCTCTCTCTCTCTCTCTCTCTCTCTCTCTCTCTCTCTCTCTCTCTCTCTCTCTCTCTCTCTCTCTCTCTCTCTCTCTCTCCCCCCCCCCTACACACACACACACACCCACACACACACTTTTCCAATCTCTCCTCCCTCCCATTCTTTCCTTCCTTCCTACTCCTCTTTCTCTCTATCTCCTTTTCCTTCATTTCCATTCTTATCCCCCTTTTCCCTTCTCCCTCCCCCCCCCCCTTCCCTCCCTTCCTTCCTTCCTCCCTCCATTCTTTTCCTCCACCCTTCCGTCTCTCCTCCTTCCTTCCTTCCTTCCTCCTCCTTCTTCCTTCCTCTCTTCCTCGTCCTCCTTCCTTCCTTCCTTCTTCCTCCTCCTTCCTCCTTAACTTTCTCTCTCCTCCTTCCCCCTCACCACCTCCTTTCCCCCCCCTTCACCTTCCTATCCTCCTTTCCCCTCTCCCCTCCTTTCCCCTCTTCCTCCTACTATCTCTGCCTGATACTTCACTCCCCCCTCTTCTCTCCATCCCCTTCTCTCCCCTCCTTCCTTTTTTTTTCTTTCCCCCCTTTTACCCTCTCCTCTTCCTCCCTCCTTCCCACCTCTCAACCTTTCCTCTTCCTCCCTCCTTCCCCCTCTCTCCCCTTCTTCCTTTTTTTCTCCTTCCCCCCTTTCACCCCTTCCTCTTCCTCTCTCCTTCTCCCCTCTCTCCCCTTCCCCTTCCCCCACTTTCTTGCGATAATGGCATCCGTCCCAGTTCTTCCCCTCTCCCACCCCCCTTCTCCCTCTCCCCTCCTTCCTCCTCCTCCCCCTCCCTCTCTCTCTCTCTCTCTCTCTCTCTCTCTTTCTCCCCCTCCCTCTCTCTCTCTCTCTCTCTCTCTCTCTCTTTCTCCCCCTCTCTCTCTCTCTCTCTCTCTTCTCCTCTCTCTCTCTCTTCTCTCTCTC
>NC_061827.1:42578569-42585838 GCF_019202785.1 Penaeus chinensis | reverse complement strand
GGTAGAAAGGGGTAGGGGGGGGGTAGAGGTAGAAGGTAGAGGTAGATTGTGGAGAGATATCGAATCCATGTCTAGAATGCTAATCTTGGTTAGAGTGATTTGCCTTCTGGGTTTCGGGGTTTTCGGTTTGTGTGTTTGTTTGTTTTTGTTTGTGTTTTTGCTGTATTTCCTCTTTTCTCTCTCTCTATCTCTATCTCTCTATTTATCTATTTGTAGGTCTGTCTATCTATCTATCTATCTGTCTGTCTGTCTGTCTCTCTCTCTCTCTCTCTCTCTCTCTCTCTCTCTCTCTCTCTCTCTCTCATTCTTTCTCTCTCTCTCTATCTCTCTCTCATTCTTTCTCTCTCTCTCTCTCTCTTTCTCTCCTTTTCTCTCTTTTTCCCTCTCTCTCTCTATCTCTTCTTTCAGTTCTTTCTTTCTACCTCTTTCCTTATTTCTTCTTCTCTGCCTCCTCCTTTCTGTTTCTCCCTTTCTATCTTCTCCTCCGTGTCTCCCTCTCACTCTGCTCCTTCATTTCTCCTTTTCTATCTCCTCCTTCGTTTCTCTCTCTGTCACTTCCTATATTTTTCCCTTTCTATCTCCTTCTTTTCTCCCTCTCTCTCTCTTTCTTCTTTTCTCCCTATCTCCTGCATTTCTCCCCCTCTATCTCTTCCTTTATTTCTCCCTCTCTCTCTCCTTCTTCATTTCTCTCTTTATCTCCTTCTTAATTTCTCCTCTCCTTCCTTCATTCCTCCTTCTCTATTTGTTTTTCATTTATCCCTCTCTCTCTCCTTGCATTCTCTTCCCCTTCCCTCATTTCTTCCTCTTTTATCTCTTTCTTCATCTCTCTCTCTCCCTCTCTCTCTCTCTCTCTCTCTCTCTCTCTCTCTCTCTCTCTCTCTCTCTCTCTCTCCCTCCCTCTCCTCCCCTTCCTTCGCCCAGCCTCTGAAACTTGGCCTCTTATCTCTTTCTTTATCAGCTGATTTGTATTCTTAACTCGTAGTATACTAACGGCTCCTCGACTGCTGGATCGCTGGGGGCAAGAGGGTGTCAAGGCGGAAGTTTCCATCGCGTCCCAGAAGGTCGGAAATCCCTAAAGGAGGGTAGGTTATGGTCGACCGTGTTTGAAGGAGGGGGTCGAAAGCCGCCGACGTTTATGGTCGAAAATGCTCTGGTTAATCTTGATGATTTTCGACCTTGTGGTTGTATTTTTTTTCTATTGCCTCTTTTTTTTTTCTTTTATTCTTTCTCATTATTTTTTTCTGTCCTTTCTCATTCTCTGTCTCTCTTTTTTTCTGTCTTTCTTTCATATTTTTCTTTACTTTTATCTCTATCGTCGGGAAAAGCGGTTTCCCTCAACAAGATCATATAAAAGATTTTTCTTCTCTTTGAGAACTGGTCAAAACTTTTATCATTTTTTTCTATAATTTATTTTCGTACCCTCTCTTACCTTTCCTTTTCCTCCCCCTCTCTCTCCTCCCCTTCCCTTATTATTATTTTTTTTTCCTATTCCTTTTCACTTCGTCCTCTTCGGTTTCTCGTCTCTCCAGATTCTTTATTTCTCCGTCTTCTTTTTTGCTTTAATGTTATTCTGATTTATCTGATGTCTTGTAGTTTTTCTTTTTTCTCCGTTTTTTCTCCGTTTATTTTAAATTCTTCTTCCTTTTCTTCTTTCCTTTAATTCCCCCTTCGTATTTTGTCTCCTTCTCCACCGCTTTTCCTAATTATTTTTCCCTTTCTCCTCCTCTTCCTATCTTTTCGTTTTTTTCCCTTCTCCCTTTCTTTCTCTTCCCCTTTTCTCTTTTTTTGGTCTCTCTCCTTTTCCTTTTCTCTTGATATTCCTCTTCTTCATCCTTCTTTGTTTCTGATACTTGATATTTCCTTCTTCCTCTCTTTCATCCTATCTTGCCTCTCTTCACCCTTTTTTTTTCATTTTCCTCCCTTCTTTCTTTCCTCTTCTTTCCTCCCCCATGCCTTCTCCCTTCTTTCTTTCCTCCCTCTCCCTCTTTCTTCCCTCTCCCTCTTCTCTTTCCTTCTTTCCCTCTCCCTCTCTCCTCCCTCTACCCTCCGCTCTCTCCCTCCTTCCTTTTCTCTCTTTCTTCATCCTCCTCCTCCTCTCTCCTTCCTTCTCTTCCCCCCTTGTTCTCTCATCTTCTACCATCCTCTTCTTCTTCTTCAATTCCTTCGTTTTCTTCCCCATTATTCCCCATTACTCTTACTCCAAAATTTATCCTCAAACTTTCCTAAACATCGGCGGCTAAATATTGCCACACACTAGGCAATGTTATTATATATTACGTACTGAAAGATTTATCATTATTATAATTATCATTGTTATTATTATCTTTATCATTATTACTATTATAATTATTATTATTATCATTAGTAGTAGTAGTAGCAGTATTATTATTATTATTATTATTATTATTATTATTATTATCATCATTATGATTATCATTATCATTATTACTTTTGTTGCTGATCTTGTTATTATCATTGTTATTGTTGATATCATTCTTATTCTTATTATTATTATTATAGTAATAATAATTATTATCATTATTATTATCATTGTTGTTGCTATTATCATTACTATCATCATTACTATTATTATTGATATTATTATTATCATTATTGTAATAATTATTACTTTCATTATTGATATGATTATTATAATTGTTATTACTATTATTAGCATTGCCATAACCTTATTGTTATATCCCTCTTAACAATATTGATAATTATTGATATTATTATTATTATTTTTATTTTTATCATTATTACCATTGTTAATATTATGATCATTACCATTGCTTTCATTATTCTTATAATATTATTATTATAATTTGTATTTTTGTGATTATTATTTTCACTATTACTATTACTTTCATCGCTATAATTATCATCACTACTATTAGTGTTATTATTTTCATTATTATTATTATTGTTACTGTCAATATTATCATCATTGTTATAATTGTTATTACTATTGTTATTATTGTTATTATTATTATTATCATTATGATTATAATCATTATTATTATTATCAGCATCCTCATTATTATTATCAGCCTCATTATTATTATCATATTGTTACCATCACCGTCATCATCATCATCATTAACCTTTTAACAATTATGATTATCCTCATTATTGTTAATTTTACTGTCATTATTATCATTATAATTTTTAAAATAATGTTACCATTATCACTACTACTCCTACAACTACTACTACAACTACTACTACAGTACTACTAATACTATTGCTGCTACTACTAATACTAATACTACAGCTACTAATACTATTACTATTACTGCTTTTATCACAATTATTATCAGCAGCAATTAGCTATCACTACTACCGAGATCCACCTCACGCTAAACCTCCCAGTGTTGACTTCCCTCTACAGTAGCTCCGGATTACACGGTTATAAATGTGGTTAGCAAAAGTTGTTGTTGTGGTTACCAGGTTTCAGTTTACAGGTAAGTTATTTGTAGTTCGGTATTTTTAATTGGATAATGAGCTATTCCTCTTTTCCGGTGATCTGTTCTACGGTAGAATCGGCTGTACGTCATATATGTATATTTTTTTTTTTTTTTTTTTTTTTTACGTGTCATTAACTTTTACGATTGTTATTAGCATTATTGTTATTATTTGTATGTTTTTTATTGCTGTTATTATGATAATTTTTGACTGATGTTGACTATGGTACTGTGATTTTTGTTGTTTGTTTGTTTGTTTGTTGTTGATGCTGTTCTTTATATTCAAGGTTGATGTTATTGTTACAATTGATGGTGTCAGTTGATGTAACAATGACAATGATAATAGTGATAATTAATAACAATGATTATAGTGATAATTAATAACAATTATAACTGGGGATGATAATAATGATGATGATGATGAGGATGATAATGATGGTGATAATGATGATGAAGGGATGAGGAGTAGGAGAAGAAAGAGTGAAGAGTAGGAGGATAACAAACAAATAACAACAACAACAACAGTGATAATAATAGAAGTCATGATAATATTTATAACCATAAGGATAATAATGATAATGAAAATAACAATGATGACAATGATAATGATAAGAAGAAGAATGGTGAGAATAACACTAATAGCAATAATGATATAATAACAATAACAATGATATTGATATTGATAATAGCTATAACAATAATAATAGCAATTATAATAATAAAAAATGATAATAACAATAATAGTAATAGCAATTATAATAATAAAATGAAAGAATTATAATAGCAGATATAATAATACATAATTAAAATAATAGTAATAACAGTTATGATAATAAATAATGATAATAATAATAATAATGATAATAATAATAATAACAATGATAATGGTAGTAGTAATAATAATAATTAAAAGATAAAGATCACAAAAAAATAATAGTAAACATAATGACAATACTAAAAAAAGATAAAGGAAGAAAGAAAATCATTTTATAGACATGAATAAACCACACAAAAAAAGTCATTAAACTGCAGAAAATCCTGACCTGACCTAACGCGTACCCACTGACCTTTCCCCGCCGCTAGCCCCTGTTATGAAATTCCGGTTGTGAAGTGGTTATGGCGGTCTTCGAAGTGCCATGCTGGTAGTTCGGGTAGGGTAGTGAGTGGTCGCGAGGTTGGTCGGGCAGAAAGGTAGTTAAATATGCAGACCGGTTTTTTCTCCGACGAATGGGGGTCGGGTGGGGTCGGGTGGGGTTGGGTGAGGGTGGGGGTGGGGGTTGGGTGGGTGGGGTTGGGGGTTGGGATGGGGGGTGTGAGTGAGATAATTCATTCTCTTTTTTTGAATATCTGGGTTGAGGGTTTTCGAGTTTTTAAAATTTCTTTGTTTTATATTTTATGTTTTTTTTTTTTTTTCTTGTCCAAAGTTTAATGAATTGTTGTTGTTATGTTATTGTCTCTGTATTTCTGTCTCTCTTTTGATCTCTCTCTCTCTATCGGTCTATCTATCTATTTCTCATCTCTATCTATCTCAATCCCTCTCTCTCTTTCTCTTTACAATCCTTCCTCCCACCCCCTCTCTTTCTCTATAAGGGTCTATTTCTCAGCTCCCTCTCTCTATCTATCTCAATTTTTTTCTCTCTCATTCGCTCCATCTCTTTCCCTCTCTCAATCCATCTCCATCATTCACAATTCTCTCTCTCTCTCTTTCTTTCTCTCTCTCTCTCTCTTCTTCATCCATTTTCTCGTTCCTTCATTCATTCTAAACCACCCTCCGGAACGCCGTTAAGGTGAGGTAGGTCGGAATGTGTGTGTGTATGTGTATGTGTGTGTGTGTGTGTGTGTGTGTGTGTGTGTGTGTATGTGTATGTGTGTGTGTGTGTGTGTGTGTGTGTGTGTGTGTGTGTGTGTGTGTGTGTGAGTGTGTGTGAGTGTGTGTGTGTGTGTGTGTGTGTATATGTGTGTGTGTGTGTGTGTTTTTGTGTGTGTGCATATATGCATCTAAATACATACATACGTAGATATGTACATTTAAACATGAATACATACATACAGATATACAGATATACTTATATATTCACATACATACGAGGGAGCTTCAAACAGTTTGTGGATAAAGGACAGTATGTAAAAACGGTTTCATTTATGATGTTTATTTTTCAACATATGCTTCATTAAGGTCAATTCTCTACTGCCCTTAAGTCCGTCTGAGTAAAACTGAGGCTCGTGTGATCTGAACCATGTCAGAGCAGCTCGTTTTAACATCTTTAACGATGAATAATTGGTACTTTTCTTTTTTTTAAGTTTGGAAACAAAAAGAAGTCGGACGGGGTTAAATCGGGGCTGTAAGGTGGGATGTCGGACGATTTCCCATCGAAATTCACGTAGCACAGTAAGTCAAACAGCAAAATACCCTCTGTACCAAAGAAGACAGTGGTCATGACCTTTTCTTTTGAATGTTCAGATTTTGCTTTGACTGGTCCACTTCCACCCCTGGGTAGCCACTGCTTTGATTGAACTTTGTCCTCGGGATCGTAGAGTCGTGATTCATCACCTGTCACAATTTCTCTGCAGAAAAAGCTTCAGAGGCCTCATCCCACTTGTTCAAAATTTTTAACTGAAAGATCTATCCTTGTTTTCTGCTTATCTGGGCGCAACAGCCTTGGGACCCATCGAGTGGAGAGCTTTCTTAGCTCCAAACTCTCCACCAGAATTGTATGTGCAGAACCCACAGAGATGTTGAGTGTGCGCGGGGCTCATCTTCAATTTCGTTTCTTCCACTTCTGAACTGACCTATCCATTTGTAGGTTGTTGATTTCTTTGGGGGCATTGTCACCATAAACTTATCCCAGAGCGTCAATGATTTGCCTCTTCTCCCAACCTCACCATGAATATAATGTTAATCCTGGCCTCGAATTTGGTGGATTCCTTGTTGCTTGAATGGTGCCTGACTTCCATCTGGCGGCGATGCGTTATTACCTGCATTTAAGGGTTCATGTTTGAACACGTTAGTAGAAGAATGTTCATGTGCATTGAAATCAAAATCTTTCCATATGATATTTAGTTATGGACATTTTTCACGAACTTTTTGAATCCCCCTCGTACGTACATACATATACACATAAACACACACGCAAACACACAAAAACACACACACACACACCTGTATATATAAACACACACATATATATCTACATATATATGTATATATATATGTATATATATAAAACTTTTTTACAAATAATTATATATCTAGCTGTATCCGATATCACACAGCGCACTCTCATTGGCTAAACGCGATGACGTCATTAGCTCCACCCCTTTCTTTGACATGGTCAGTCTGTGCGATATTTAATGGCAAGTGTTTTTTCAGTGCATTTTCTCTCAAAATGGTTCAGCAATAATAATGCAGAAAAATAACCGAAAACGAAGCCAAAATTAAAATAATAATAATAATAATAGTAATAATAAAAAAAATATTTGCAGTGAATACAGGCAAAGAGGCGGGCCTTACCTCGGAAGTTGCCAACTAGGATTTTCATTAAGATTGATAAAGATTTCAAACAACCTTGTGTGTGTGTGTGTGTGTGTGTGTGTGTGTGTGTGTGTGTGTGTGTGTGTGTGTGTGTGTGTGTGTGTGTGTGTGTTGTATCTGCATATATAATAATAATAATGATAATACCAGTAATGATGATATTGAAAATAGTAATAGTAATTTTAGTAATTCCCATGCTAATGGTAATAACAATAAGCAATGGTATTAGTAGCAGCAGTAATACAGAAAATTTTGGGAAAAATAGGTGAAAAA
>NC_061827.1:42574863-42578469 GCF_019202785.1 Penaeus chinensis | reverse complement strand
GAGAGAGAAAAGGGAGGGAAGAAGGGAGAGAGGAGGGGGGGAAGAGAGAAGAGGGGAGAGGAGAAGGAGGATTCCTTAAAATGTTGAATTCAAAAAAAATACAAAAATCCTTATATCCCCCCCACCCCCCCCCTTCGCACCCTCTCTCTTTTCTTTCCTTTCATCTCTCTTTTCCCCCCTCCCCCCCTTTTTATCTACCCCCCCCTTTTTTTTCCCCTTCCCCCCTTCCCTTTCTTTCATTTTTTTTTTGATCCCCCCCCCCCCCCCCCCATTTCCCCCCCCCCCCCTTTTCCCTCTCTCCCCCCCCCCCCCCGGCCTTTTCCTTCCTCCCCTTCCCTTCCCCCCCCCCCCCCCTTCTTCTCCTCCCCCCTCCATCTCCCTTCCCCCCCCTTCTCCCCTCCCTTTCCCTCACCTCCCCCCCCCCCTTTTTCGTTTTCCCCCCTTCCCCTCCACTTGGGCCCTTCCCCCCACCCTTTCTATGCCCTTCCCCCCCCCCCCCCCCTTCGTTCTCCTCCCTTCCCTCCACTCTCGGCCTTCCCCCATCCTTCTCTCACCTGACCTTCCTCACCTCCCCCCCCCCCCCCACCTTCCTTCTCCCTCTGCTCTCCCTCTCCTTCCCTCCCCCTCCTCCCTCCAACCCTCCTTTTCCTCCTCCTTCTCCTCCCTTCCTCCCCCTTGCCCTTCTCCTCCTACCCCCTCCCTCTCCTTTTACCCCTCCTTCTCCTCCTCCCTTCCTCCCCCCTCTTCCCTTCCTCCCCCTCCCTCCTCCCTTCCCCCCCTTTCCTTCTCCTCCTCCCTTCCTCCCCTCTCTCCCCCCCATCCTTCCTCCCCCCTTCCTCTTCTCTCTTCCCTTCCCCCCCTTCCTTCTCCTCCCTTCCCCCCCTACTCCTTCTCCTCCTCCGTTCCTCCCCCTCCTTCCTCCGTTCTTCCCTCCTCCCTTCCTCCCCCTTCTCCCCTCCCTCCTCCCTTCCCCCCCCTCCCTTCTCCCCTCCCTCCTCCCTTCCCCTCCTCCCTTCTCCCCCTCCCTTCCTCCCTCCTCTCCCCCCCCCCCCCCCCTCCTTCTCCCACGCCTAACAGATGTCTTGGTAAAGTTACAAAATTTTTACACAATGAACTAGTGGTGTGAAGGTCAGACAATCATTTTTTTTTTTTTTTATCTCTCACTCTCTCTCTCTCTTTCTTTCTTCTTCATTTTGGCAGTATTTGTTTCGTTTCTTCCCCATTCTTCTTCCTCTTGGTTGAATTTACATTGATTTTTGTCTACTATTGTCACGTTATTATTATATATTTATCTCTCTCTTTCTCTCTCTCTCTTCTGTTCTTTTATTTTGTTGCATTATCCTTTCTTGCTATTTCTATATTCGACTAAAAAGTAAGAGAATGTGACGACGAAATGAGGAACAAGAAAGGAAGAAAATGAAAAAGAGAGAGAAAATAAGAATGATGAATAAGGAGAAGAATAGAACGAAGAAAAGAAGGAAAGATGAAGAAGAAAAAAATAAAGAGGAAAAGAGGGTAGAAGAAATAAGGAAAAAAACGGAGAGAAAAATAACATTAAATACGAGGAAAATAGAAAATAAAGATGGAGAAAAAGAGAAAAAAAAGATAATAAAGATGAATATAAAGAATTAAAAATAAAAATAAATATACAAAATAGAAGGAAAAGGTAAATGAATCAAACGAAGGAAGTACAAGAAAGAAAGACAATTTCATTCAATTTAATTCAACAAAATGAAGAAATTACACTGACAGGGAATTTTTTTTTTTTCTCAAGTTTTTATCAGATTTTTTCCCTAACTATTTTATTATTATATTAATATATTTCTTAAACATGAAATCGAATAAACTATTTCACTTTCTAATAATCCTGTTTATTCCTAATTACTATCGTATTTGTGATAGAAATAAACACTGATTCGATGAAAATGGGGAAAAAATTATTTTACGTTTCAAGATATCCAAGGAAGGAATGAAAGAAGGAGAGAAGGAAAAGGAGAAAGAAAGAAGGAAAGAAGGAAAGAAAGAAAGATAGACACTGGGAAGAAAGAAACGAAAGAAAGAAAGAAAGAAAGATAGCAGAAAAAGGAAAGAAAGAAAAATAGAGAGAAACAAGGAATAAGAAAGGGAAAGAAAGAAAGAAAGAAACCATGAAGAAGGAAGGGAAAGAAAAAAAAAGAAACAAGGAAAAAAGAAAGAAAGAAAGAAACAAGGAAAAGAAAGGGAAAGAAATAAAGAAAGAAATAGGGAAAAAGGAAAGAAATAAAGAAAGAAACCAAGAAAAAGGAAGGGAGAGAAGGAAAGAAATAAGGAAAAAGGAAAGAAATAAAGAAAGAAACCAAGAAAAAGGAAGGGAGAGATAGAAAAAAAGAAACAAGGAAAAAGGAAAAAAAAGAAAGAAAGATAACAGGAAGGAGGAAAGAACGAAAGAATAAAGAAAGAATATAAGACAGAAGAAAAGAAAGAAAGAGAATGAGAAAGAAAGAAAATAAGAAAGATAACAGAAAGAAGAAAAGAAAGAAAGAGAATGAGGAAGAGAGAAAATAAGAAAGATAATAGAAAGAAGGAAAGACAGAAAGAAGAAAAGAAAGATAACAGAACGAAGGAAAGAAAATAACAAAAAGAAGAAAGAAAGACAATAAGAAAAAAGAAAAAAAGAAAGATAACAGAATGAAGAAAAGAAAGAAAGAAAAAACGAAAGATAACAGAAACAAGGAAAGAAAGAAAGAAAATGAGAAATAAAGAAATAAGAAAGATAAAGGAAAGAAGGAAAGAGAGAAAGAAAATAAGAAAGATAAGAGAAAGAAGGAAAGGAAGAAAGAAAAGGAGAAATAAAGAAAATAACAAAGATAACAGAACGAAAGAAAGAAAGAAAGAAAATAAGAATATAAGAAAGAAAGATAGAAAAAGAAAATAAAACAGAAAGAGAAAAAATAAAATAAAAATAAAGAAGAGAAATGGAAAGAGAAAAAGAAAGAAAGAAAAAAAAGAAAAAGAAAGCAGAAAGACAGAGAAAGAAAAGAAAGAAAAAGAAAATGAGAAAGAAAAGGTCTATGTTCAAGCGATCTTAACCCTTATGATCGAATTTATTTTGATTCGGTGACGTGTTTCTCCGTATGTTGAATTATATTAAAAAAAAAACAATTAGGATGTTGGAGAAACTTAAGAAAGAGGAAAAAGAAGAAGGAGAAGGAGAAGGAGGAGATGATGATGAAGATGAAGAAGTAGAGGAAGAAGAAGGAGATGATGATGATGAAGAAGAAGAAGGAGAAGGAGAAGGAGGAGATGATGATGAAGATGAAGAAGTAGAGGAAGAAGAAGGAGAAGGAGAAGGAGGAGATGATGATGAAGGAGAAGGAGAAGGAGAAGAAGGAGATGATGATGATGAAGAAGAAGAAGGAGAAGGAGAAGGAGGAGATGATGATGAAGATGAAGAAGTAGAGGAAGAAGAAGGAGAAGGAGAAGGAGGAGATGATGATGAAGATGAAGAAGTAGAGGAAGAAGAAGGAGAAGGAGGAAATAAAGAAGAAGAAGAGGTAGAGGAAGAAGAAGGAGAAGGAGGAGATGAAGGAGAAGGAGGAGATAATGATGAAGAAGAAGTAGTGGAAG
>NC_061827.1:42562363-42564863 GCF_019202785.1 Penaeus chinensis | reverse complement strand
ATCATAACGTAATCAACCTCCCCTCACACTCACATTTCCATTCGATGATGATATGAGTGATAAGACAATGGTACAGATGAAGATGATAACGAAGATATGTTGATCATGAGAGCGACTGACCTTGACATGCTATGCTTCTTGTTCATGACTCACCACCCAACGTGTAATAAGTTTTTTTCTTCAATTTTTTTTTTTTTTTTTTTTACCTTTTTTCCTCTCTGGTCTGAGCTATTTTTGTATATATTTTCTTTAACTCAGACTGACCAACATGGGTGTTAAATTAGCAAGTAGCTAGTCACTTGGGGGATAAGAGCAGCCAAGTTAAGAACGTGAAGTATTTATTTTATAAGTTGGAGTGAAGTAAGATTAAATATGATCTTTTTTTTCTGTTTCTTCCTCTATTTCTGTCTGTCTGTCTCTCTCTCTCTCTCTCTCTCTCTCTCTCTCTCTCTCTCTCTCTCTTTCTCTCTTTCTCTTTCTCCCTTTCTTTCTTCCCTTCCCGCAATCTCTCATATAAACTCCAAGGAAATGTTGGTAGTAAAAATGCAAAGACATTTACGACTTGCCGTGACTTGCACTTTTGCTCTTGCAGATCTGTTGCGTCACATTCATGTCAACATCAGGAGATTTCAGGGGAGCATCTGATGTGATTGCGGAATAAAAGATTCAGATAACTGATAGAACGACCATTGTTCCTAGTATCACCTTAATTGCTTATATAATGACGGGTATGTTTGTTTAATTTCATTACTATTGATATTGTTTATCTTCCTCTCTTTACTTTCATTATCATTACTATCTTCATTTCATTCTTATTTTCATGATCGTCATTGTCATTCTTATAATTCTTATTCTTTTTATCCTTCTCCTTCTTATGATAATTATCAACAACAAAATGAGGGTGATTTTTAAAGCAGTAATAATAATATTATATAATAACAACGCTATTAAAAACAATTGATATCACCTAATGTCAATTCTTACAGATATACCCGCAAAGCACAGGCTAGATTTCTTAATAATGGGGCAACAGTTTCGAAATCCATCTGGATTCCACCTTCAGGATTTACTTATAATTGCCATAGAGTAAGTCAACGGATGGTTTACTCTCGGCAAACTTGTTAATATGACTTTTTTGCGCCAAGTTCCGTTGCAGCTGCTGCGTGAGTCAAGACGAGGCTTTGATGCAGTTACGAGCAAGCTTAATTCGCCATTTGCATAATTCTCCTTTGCATTCGAACAAGCTGGGTTGATGCGCACGCAAGCCAGCTCAAGTTGGCATGGGTTCGAAGCAGGCTGTGACGTCATGCGGGCTCGGGTTCTATCTTATTTTCGCTCTCGTCCTCTCGTCCCCTCCCCTCCCCTCCCCTCCCCTCCTCTCCCCTCCCCTCCCCTCCCCTCCCCATCCTATTCACCCCCCTTAAAATGCAAAGCCTCTCTTATCGCGTTGATGATCGGCCACGGCATGCAACCGGCCATTGCAAATTGGTGCACGGATGCCGTCGCAGACAGGCGATTGCGCGGTCAAGCAACGGAGCAATCGTGTATTACTTCATTATTTATTTCTTTATGTATTTTACTTTAATTATCATTCTTACTTTATGTGTATATATATATATATATATATTTACACACACACAAAACACACACACACACACACACACACACACACACACACACACACACACACACACACACACATTCACACACACACACATATATATACATGTGTGTGTGTGTGTGTGTGTGTGTGTGTGTGTGTGTGTGTATGTATATATATGTATATATACACATATGTGTGTGTGTGTGTAGCGAGTGTATATATGTATGGTATATATATATATATATATATATATATATTATTATATATACATATCTCTATCTATCTATCTAGCTATCTATCTATATATGGAATACAATTTCTGCTCGGTAAAGCTTGAGAAGTCAAGGCTTCAACTATCCTGTTTCAACTCTGAAATATTACTCACTTTTGCCTTGTGTGGATGTTAGAAATCGTTATTTGCCATGAGAAGGTCAGGCTGCGTACACACACAAATTATACACACACACACACACACATATATATGTGTGTATATATATACACACACACACACATATATATATATATATATATATATATATATATATATATATATATATATGTATGTATGTATATATATGCGTGGGTGTGTGTGTGTGTGTGTGTGTGTGTGTGTGTGTGTGTGTGTGTGTGTGTGTGTGTGTGTGTGTAAGCAGCCTGACCCTCTCAAATAACGATTTCTAACATCCACACAAGGCAAAAGTGAATAATATTTCAGACCTGAAACAGGAACGCTAACAACAACTTAGGCCTAGATGAACACTTGCCTTCTCAAGCATCACCGAACAGAAATTGTATTCCAGACCTGATTCCTATTCTGGAACCCATTTCCTGAAACGGCAGGGTGAAAAAGGGACGTATATCCCCCTCATGCCCCGAATTCCCTATGTGTGCCCGCTC
>NC_061827.1:42512363-42522363 GCF_019202785.1 Penaeus chinensis | reverse complement strand
ATTCTTTAATCATTGATTTATTATAGTATTAATAATAATAATAATGATAATAATAATGATAGTAATAATAATAATAATTATAATATTAATAATAATAATAATAATAATAATAATAATAATAATAATAATAATAATAATAATTATAACAATGATAATAATAATAATCATTATTATTATTATGATAATAATAATGTTACTACGACTAATAATAATGATAAAGATGATGATGATGATGATAATAATGTTAATGATAATAATATATAATAATCATAATGGTAGTAATAATAACAACAACAATGATGATAATGATAATGATAATAATAATGATAATAATGATGATAATAATAATGATGATGATGATAATATTCTGACAATAAAGATAATGATAATAACAAAATTAATAAAGAAAATAATGAAAATGATAATTACTATTATTAGTACAATTATCATTATAGTCATTACTATCATCAATATCATATTATATATTATCGTTATAATTATTACTACTATTTTTATTACTGTTATCATTGCCTTTATCGTCATTATCATCCTTGTTGCTATCATTATCATTATATTATTATTATTACTTTTATATCAATTAGAAATCATCACTATAATAATAATCAATATTCTTCTTATTCTTTTTATTATCACCATCATTAGTATTACTAATATTATCATAATTATTGTTGTTATTATTATTATCATCATCACTGAAATTATCATCATTATCATTATTGTTGTTGTTATTATCAATATAAGTATTATTATCATTACTATAATTATCATTATTATCGTTATCATACTTATTAGTATTGTTATCCTTATTATCATCATTTTGTTATTTTCATTATTGTTGTAATTATTATTACCATTATTATCATCATCATCATTTATTTGTATTATCATTATAATTACCATCATCATCATTATTATTATCCTTATTTTTTTCATTATTACTATCATTATCATCAATATTATCATCGTTATCATTAACATTATCATTATCAATGTTGCTGTTTCCATATTTGTTATCATCATTATTTAGTGATCATTATTACATTATAAATGAGTTTGTAATAACTAATTATGCTATTATCACAACTACTATTATCCCTATTATCACTGCTATTCTTTATTATTTATTATTACTGATGTTTTGAGCATCAATTTCATGATACTTCTCAATATTATTTGTATTGACTTAGTATTTCCATTTTTTTATCTGTTTTATGTAATATGTATTTTCTCGTTTATATCTCTGTTTTGTTTTAGTTTATTTTAGTCTCTGTTTACTGACTTATTTTATCCTATTTTTATATTGCTCTTGCTTTTTTATTTTTTGTTTTTGTTTTGATACTCATTAAAAAAAAAAAAAATAAATAAAATAAATATATATACTATCTATCTGTCCCTGTCTATCTGTTTGCCTCTGTCTCTGTTTCTCTCCCTCTCTGTCTCTGTCTCTCTCTCTCTGTCTGTCCCTGTCGTTTTCTGTCTATGTTTTTCTCTTTCTCTCTCTCTCTTTCCCTCTTTTACCCTAAATTCTCTTTTCCTCTCTCTTTCTTCGTCCCCCTCTTTCTTTCTCTCGCTTCTTTGCACTGGACAATAAAATCCGCAGCTTTCTTGCAACATGGCATATGACATACATCTTCTCGGTCAGGTGTTCCCCCCACGATGCAAGAACGAGTTTGGCAACCTGCAACATTGAGATGATACCACACACCCTCTCTCCCATCTACCCACACACCTCCCCACCCCCTTCCTCTTCCCCTTTCCCCTCCATCTACCTACACCCCCCCTCCACTCCCCCCCCCCCCTTTCTGAACCACCTTCCGTCTAGCTACATACCCCACTTTCGTTCTGCCCCTCCCCTCCCCCTCTCCCCTCCATCTGCCTTCTTCCCTTACTCCTTCCTATCCCCCCACCCTGTGTACCCCCCTCCCCTACCCCCTTCTGATACCCCCAGACCCCCCACACTATCTTCTTGCATCCCCTCCCTCTCCCTGCTCCCCTTCCCCTCCTCCTTCCATCCTCCCTCCGTCCTCCTACCTCCCCCATCTTTACCCCTCCCCCCTCCCCTCTCCTCCCTCCTCCCCTAATAGATTTTTGTGAGTTAGATTTCCGGGCAACGGTTATCACAGTGGTTTATATATACTGCACAGTTGCAGTTCCTGTTGCAAAGTGCATCTTGGGCATCGTGTCTTATTCTTAATGCAGTTATACGAGTGTCAGCATTATTTAAATGATAATGAGAGTGATAGTGAGGATAATGCGAAAGGGGATACTTGTCGATTGCAAATAATGAATGGATACTTATCACTTATCGCTACCATTGCCTTTATTATAATGGTTATGACTATCATTGACAAATCTACTATTGCTACTGTTGTTGTTAAATCATTAACGAAATAATTGCTGTTATCATGACTGACATTACAGCTACCGTTAATGCTATTATAAGAATTAGTTTAATCATTAACTTGATTTCTTTATGCCTTGTCGTTATCATTATCAAAATTGCTAGTGTAACTGCTATCATGATCATAATAATCATCATTATAGTACCATCGTTATTATTATAACTATTATTATCAATCTCATTATTAATATCATAATGGTATCAATCATTATCATTACCATTATTACTATCATCATTACTATTACTATAATTACCATTACTATTATTGGTGTTACTATTAAAATTATTATCATTACTACCATTTTTATCATTTTTAATTGAAATCATAGTTATTATTATCATTACAATTTCCATTATTATTGTGTAACTATTACTGTCATTATGGATATTATTATCATCACTATCATAATTATAAACATCATTATCATTACTATTGCTACGATTATTATCATTATCATTATAATAATTCAGTTATTATCAATATCATTATTATTTTGATGATTATTATTTTCATTAATATTATCATAATCATCTTTATTATTAATAGTTGTACTACTACTACTGTTATCATTCCTATCATCATTATGATCGTCATATTATCATTATCATTATTATTAATAATATTTTCCTTATCACATTTCCTTGTGATTATCATCTTTATTACATTTGTTATCAGCAATTATTATTATTATTAACTGTTTTTTTTTTTTTTTTTTTTTTTTATTATCAGAATGGTTATCAATGCACTTGTTATCTTTTAGAATCACATCTTAAGGTTTTCATTCCAGTTATGTTTAATGCCGTTCTTCAGTCAGCTCGATTATGTTTAATTCAACCTACTTATCATTGACTACCCTAATTCTTAGCTAATAATAGTAACTCTTCATAACCCATAGATCATATTCACCTTAAGCCTTGTTTACGAATCTTCCTCCGGTGACTCTCTTCTCACCGGCCTAACTCACCTCCATCTCGTGCCAAATCTCGAATGCATCACATCTGAATTCAAAATGATTCGCTTAGCCTCCGACGATCGATATTTTTCTCGTTCGAATTACCCTCACCTTCATCTTGTGCAATTTTCTTAAATGTATCATAATTGTGAACTCAAAATCAATCGCCTCGAGTCATCGTTATAGATATGGAAAAAGTTAGTTAGGTTAGAGTGATCATTCGAAGCCCATTGCATCGTTATTTGATACGAAACTGGTGATCTGCACAACGGCTGTGGTAGCGAGACTATTTAAAAATGTCCTTCGTTCAATAAAAAAACAAAAAGTCAGCAGATTCCTATATGAAATGCTCTCTGCTAAGATAATTTTCGGGTTTATTGTCAACAAAGTCCCAAGAAATGTTTTTATAATTTAATGTTACAGAATTTTCCGATCGAAATCAAATGACTTTTTTTGGTCCAAGTATCATCAAAACCTAATATAAAATACCGAAGCTCCTATTGCTTTATAAACAAAATTTTCTGTTCAAAATCTCACCAAAATAAATTGCAGATGCTCTTGTATCCACAACCACAACACTTTCGGGTCAAAATTTCCAGCAAAATCCCCATAAAACCCTGCTTTTCAAATATCCTTGCTAACAGGACTATCGGTTCAAAATGCCATCACATTCTCGACATCAAATACTGATCCTCATATTTCTTACCTACATTATCACCGGGTCAGCGCTACACACGATCACGGCTTCCCTTATAAACTAGGCTCAGTGTTTCGCCCTCGTTCCGTCCGTCTCTTTACGTGTCGCTCAAGGTATCTTCCTAGCCCCTCGTCTGTAACTTGCTGTAATGACGTTCTCCTGTCTTCTTCAACATTCATCCTAAACTCTTTTGCTGATGGATATGATATGTGATATGTATGTATGTATGTATGTATATGTATATATATGTATATATATATATGTATATATATAAATATATATATATATATATATACATATATATATATAATTACACATCTGCACGGTCTCATATCCCTTTCATATTTTCTTACACCTATCATCAGTCCCTAGTAGGCTTGTATGTGTACATTTGTGTGTGTATGTGTGTGTGTGTGTGTGTGTGTGTGTGTGTGTGTAAATATATGCATATGTATATATAAATATATATATATATATATATATATATATATGTGTGTGTGTGTGTGTGTGTGTGTGTGTGTGTGTGTGTGTGTGTGTGTGTATGTGTGTGGTTTAGTAAAATATGTTTTTTAGTGTTTAACATGTTTAGATTTATACCTGTGTGGATCTGTTTACTTCCCAAATATCAGTTTTTTGGTCAAAATGTAATTGGTGTATTAATTGTGTGAAATTTACTTAAATGTACGAAAATATTATCGTATTCAATAAATTTATTTAGCTTCCTCAAATATCAAATTATTAATTTATTTGATCCTGTTTTAATATAATTATTCTTTCTGATTTTGCTCCAGATGTGAGTCCTCGGTTCAAATCAACCCAGTTAGTGAAATCTCTTCAATCGGTGGTTGTCATCAGAACAGTAAACATTTACCCATAATACATGTTTGTATTTTATTGCAGTGATTAGTCTTAATTAATTCCTTTTCGGTGAATTCGTAGATTAGAGTCATTGTGTGTGTGTGTGTGTGTGTGTGTGTGTGTGTGTGTGTGTGTGTGTGTGTGTGTGTGTGTGTGTGTGTGTGTGTTTGGAAAAATGATTCGTGGAAAAAGAACGAAAATTGAAAGGAATCGATCAGAACAATGAGTAATGAATCATAATTATAAATAGAATCAATTATATAGATTAGGTGAGATTTACATATGGATTATACTGACTGAATTATATCATATTACAACATCTGTAAGTGAATTATGATATATTCAGTGTATAAGTAACAATCTGATTATTTTAGTTTTTTAAATTTATTCGTACGTGTGTCCGTCTTTAGCTGTGTGTCTAATTTTGATATTACACCTGAATTTATATTCTGTTTACATTAGATATGATTCATTTAACAACCGTCAGTATCTTAGAGTTAGTTCATGTTATTAATATTTTCTCTTATTATATCTCTCTTCCTTTTAGAGTTCATATCCATATACAGAAATATTTAATGATTCTTATATCTTTCTTACCCCTCCCCCCCCCGCCCCCACCCTGCCATTTTCCCTCTCTCACCCCTCCTACCCCCCTTCTAGCACGATTTGCAACTCGCACATGTAAGGAAGAGTGAATACCTTTCAAATCATGATTATTCGCCGATATTCGCCAGAGATTAAGCCAAAGCGAGTACGGATTAGGAAAAGATTGCCAAATTTTATCGACTCGCTGACAGTCTCGCATGCACCTGTTAAACTCGGCTTGATGTGCCATTATGTGTGGCGGATCCACAAATTCTCGCCTTGTCTCCTTTAACGGTGGTGAACGAAGACAGTTTCAGGTATTTTGTCGGGGAGGGTCGTGTGTGTTTAGGTGTGCGTGTGTGTGTGTGTGTTTGCGCGTGCGTGTGTGTTTGTGTTTGTGTTTGTGTGTGTGTATGTGTATGTGTATGTGTGTGTGTGTGTGTGTGTGTGTGTGTGTGTGTGTGTTTGCATGTGTGTGGGTGTGAGTGTGTGTGTGTGTGTGTGTGTCTTTGCGTGTGTGTGGGTGTTTGCGTGTGAGTGTGTGTGTGTGTTTCTCTGTGTGCGTGTGTGTGTGTAAAAACATGATTTATGGAGAAAAAAAAAAAAACGAATTTCTTATAAGAAAACACAGACTGAAAAAGAAAGAAAGAGACAGACCAAACTCTTAAGAAATAAAGGTGATCATAATCGAGGGAAACGTCCGTATATAGGATACCGGTTATCGACATAGCCCGGCGAGGAGTGGGAAGGGAAACAGGGCATTCCTCCCCCCCCCCCCCCCCCCTAAATCTTTCCTTTAATTAGATCTGAAAGTTTGCAGTCTCCTCCCCCCCCCCCTCTCCCCGTCTTTCCACCTTCTCTCATTATCGCTCGTCCTCTTCAAACCCTTCTCTCCCCCCCCCTCTATCCATCATAAAAAAACTCTACCCCCCCCCACCTCCCTCCCTCTCACAATGGTGGCTTAGTCTTTTTCTCACGCAGGAAGGCCCATACATTCTTCTTCTTTCTCGGTCTGTTTGTTCTCGTTCTCTCTCTCTCTCGTCATCTCTTTCTCTCGTTCTCTTGTTCTCTTGTTCTCTCGTTCGCTCTTTCTCTTTTTCTCTCGTTCTCTCTCTTTCTCGTTCGATGGTCCTCTTGTTCGCTCTCTCGTTCTCTCTCTCTGTCTTTCGGTCTTTCTCTTGTTCGCTCTTTCTCTCGTTCTCTCTTTCTCTCGTTCTCTCTCGTTCGGTCTTTCTCTTGTTGGCTCTTGCTCTCGTTCTCTCTTTCTCTCGTTCTCTCTCTTTGTCGTTCGGTCTTTTTCTTGTTCGCTCTTTGTCTCGTTCTCCCGTTCTTTCTTTCTCTCGTTCTCTCTCTCTGTCGTTTGGTCTTTCTCTTGTTTGCTCTTTGTCTCGTTCTCTTTTTGTCTTGTTCTCTCTTTCTCTCGTTCTCTCTTTCTCTTCTCTATTTCTCTCGTTCTCTCTCTCGCGTTCCCTCTTTCTCTCATTCTCTCTTTCTCTCGTTCGCTCTTTGTCTCGTCTTCTTTCTCTCTCTCTTTCTCTTTCTCCCGTTCTCTTTCTCTCGTTTTCTCTCTCGTTCTCTCTTTCTCTCGTTCTCTCTTTCTCTCGTACTCTGTTTCCCTCGTTCTCCTTTCTGTCTCCATCTATTTTGGCGTCTCTGTCCGTGTTTCTCTTTCTCTCCTTTTCCCTCTCTTTCAACGTTCCTCTCTATGTCTTTGTCTCTCTCTCTCTCTCTCTCTCTCTCTCTCTCTCTCTCTCTCTCTCTCTCTCTCTCTCTCTCTCTCTCGAATTGGATCTTGGTCGGCAGTTGTTACATACTGTAAAGCTAGACGATAATAATGATAACAATGATAAGAGTAATGTTGATTATAGCAATTATTAATAGTAATGGTGATAAAGATGGTAAAAGTATTACTGCTACTGCTAATAATGATAGTAATGTTAGTAATAATCATATTACTAATGCTAGTATTACTATGAATAATGATAGTAATTATGATGATGATGATGAAAATTATGGTAATAATAATGATTATGAGGATAATGACAATAATATTGAAAAATGCTGAATAACAATCATGACAATAACAATAATAATAATAATAATGACAATAATAGTGAAAAATGCTAAATAACAATAATGACAATAACAACAACAAAACAACAACGATAATAATAATGACAATAATAATAATAATAAAAAAACAAATGAAATAATGATGATAATATAAACAAACTAAGCATCTCCAGATATCTTCACACATTCTTCCAAATATCAATTATTCAGTCATGTGAAACACGCAAAAGAGGGTAGGCCTAACAAAATTTCCTCAGAACCTTTTTGGTGAATTAAAACAGATGAAATGAATGAGAAATGAGAAATATAATAGACACGAAACAACAAAAGTTTATCCGAATTCAATATTCTACGCTACGGTATTTTCCTGTAGTATATAGGCCTAGTACACAGATCCTCGAATGTAAAGAAAAAAAAAAGGCGAATTTTGAAAAAGGTCTATAGGCCTAGAAGATTTTGATTTACTAGAGTAGGATGATATGATATAGGAGCCTGATTATACTTATTTTTTGTACTGATTGAATTTGACATTCGAAATTGCAAGACCGTTGTTGTTAATGCATGAATATAGAAAGGTTTTTCCATAAATGTATATATCTGTTTACCTGCTGGCTTATCTATCAGTCTATCTTTTATCTTTCTATCTATCTATTTATCTATATATCTGTCTATCTATCTATCAATTTATCTATATATCTATCTATTTATCTATATCTATCTATCTCTATCTATCTATCTGTCTATTTATCTCTCGCTCTCTATGTATCTATCTATCTATCTATTTATCTATCTATCTATATATCTATCTATCCATCTATCCATATATGTATGCATATCAAGAGTACTAACAACACTGATTATAATGATACAAAGAGTGATGGTAATTATAAAAATAACAGTTGTAGTTGTAATAATAGTGAAGACAACAGTAATACGAAATTTAGGAAAGTTACAGTCATATATTACATATGATAATGATAATAATGATAAAGTTAATGGAAATAATTCAAACAGTAAGGACAACTTTCATGATAACAATGATATCAATAGTAAATATATAATCATGGTAAGGATAATAATAAGAGCGGTAGGCACTGATAATCTTAATGAGTATGATATTAATAGCGATAAAATTAAAATAAAAGGTAGCAACTGTAATAATAAAAAGAAGTAACAATCATGATACTATTATCGACAAATATGCATACAGAAGAGAGAGAAGAGGGCTGTAAGAGAGAGAGAGAGAGAGAGAGAGAGAGAGAGAGAGAGAGAGAGAGAGAGAGAGAGAGAGAGAGAGAGAGAGAGATTGCAAGAGAGAGAGAGAGAGAGAGAGAGAGAGAGAGAGAGAGAGAGAGAGAGAGAGAGAGACAGAGAGAGATTGCAAGAGAGAGAGCGAGAGAGAGTGAGAGAGAGAGAGAGAGAGAGAGGGGGGGGGGGGAGAGAATGAGAGAGAGAGAGAGAGAGAGAGAGAGAGAGAGAGAGAGAGAGAGAGAGCGAGAGAGAAAGAGAGAGAGAGGGGGAAATAGAGAGAGAGAGAGAGAGAGAGAGAGAGAAGACAGAGAGAGAAACAGAGAGCAAGAGAGAGAGAGAAAGAGAGAGAAAGCGAGAGAGAAAGAGAGAGAGAGAGAGAAAGACGATAATAATAACAATAATAACCCCACGTTGGCGAATTCAAGAGCAAAAGAGGCAAAGAAATTTGAACATTTAAGAGGGAAATCGCATCCTGAAACACCCCCACCCCCCACCCCCCCACCCCCTCCCTTTCTCATTCATTCTCACACACTCCCTCTTCCTCTTTCTTCTCTCTTGTTCTCTCTTGCCCCTTTCTTGTTTGCCTCCTTTTATTTCCAAAGCTTTATTTCTCTTCCGTTCGTGTTTTTGTTTGCTTTTGTATTTATTCCCTTATTTCTCCTCACCCTCTTTTTTTTCTCTCTCTCTATTTTCCTCTTCTCTTCCCTTCCTCTCTCCATTTCTCTAATTTACTATCCCCTTCTCCCTTTTCTTCTTTTCTCTCTCCCTATTCCGCTCTCTATCGCCCCATTTTTTTTTTTTTTTTTTTGTATTTTTCTTTCTCTCTCTCTCTCTTGTTCTCTATCAATTTTTCTCTCCCTTCCTTCCCTCCTTCCATCCGCTATCCCCCACGTTTCCTATCCCTATCCCCTCTTCCTCCTTCCTCCGTTTCTTTCCTCCCCTATCCCTCTCCCCTCCTTCTCACCCCCCCCCCCTTTTCTTTCTCCCCCCTACTCCCTCGCTTCCCCCCTCCCCCCATCTCTCTCCCTACCCTCCCTCCGCCATCCACCCCCTTTCGCCTCCTTTCTTTCTCTCCCTCCCTTTCCTCCTCCCCCTACCCCCCTTCCTTCTCTCCCTCTCTCTCTCTCTCTCTCTCTCTCTCTCTCTCATTCTCCTGCCTTC
>NC_061827.1:42502363-42504863 GCF_019202785.1 Penaeus chinensis | reverse complement strand
AATATGGATAACAGTACGTGTTACAAAAATAATAATGATAAAAAAAAAAAAAAACTATCAATAATTGATAATTTTTACTACGCCTGTTTTTGTCATCATATATTTTCCTTCTCATTTTCTCTGTTCTTATTTGCTACTCACACTTATCACTTCTCTTCCATGCCTGCAACTTGACGGCAGGTCTGTGTTTAAAACAGTTTCTAAGAGCAACGTTCAATTGCAAATGCCGTCTGAGTTGTAATTATACCTAACATATTATTACAAAGAGCCCAGGTAGAGTGTTTGTTTGTCTGTTTGTTTGCGTTTTGCTTTCCTGTTTGTTTGATTTTTATGTTCGTTTGTGCAGTTTGTTTCTCTTTCGGTGTCTGTGTTTGCTTGTGAGTTTGGCTGTATTTTGGTTACTTGTCTGTCTGCTTGTAGAATGTCTAGTCTCTCTGTCTCTATTTCTTTCTCTCTTTCTCTCTCTCTCTCTCTCTCTCACTCTTACTCTCTGTCTCTCTCACTCTTCTCTCTCTCTCACTCTCACTCTCTCTTCTCTCTCTCTCACTCTCACTCTCACTCTCACTCTCTCTCGTCTCTCTCTCTCTCTCTCTCTCTCTCTCTCTCTCTCTCTCTCTCTCTCTCTCTCTCTCTCTCTCTCTCTCTCTTTTTAATTAGGCCTCCATAACTTAATCTTATTATCAGTTTTGGAGGGTAGCTGTGTTATGAAACATTTGGTAATATATCACAATACAGTCCTTTGCCCTCCCCTCGTCAGTGTCAATGGCTGTATTCGACAACTATGTTGAAATAACTTTATCTTTTTTTGGTGCATATCATCTACATTTATCAATGATACATCTCTTTCTATTCTACCATCTATTACAATTTGTCCTATATCTAGGTCCCTTAGATTATTATAAGCGGTTGTTTTGTCATCGTTTCCCTGAGACACGGTAGTGATATGTTCCACAAACGAAACCAAATTAATCGGTAGTTTATCCACGCCACGACGCAGCTTTTTTTTTTTTTTTTTTTGGGGGGGGGGGGGGGGATGCGAGCTGCTGTGCAAGGCATGAGTAAGAGATGCCGACTCCTAGCGCCCTTCCTTCAGAGGCTATGGAGACGAGGGGCGTGAACGTGCCCTGTTCCGCCTCTCGATTGAATTCGTGTTCCTTCATCTTTTTAATTTTCGTGTTTGGGTGAGGGCCGACTTGAGGTTCTGGGTGCCATGGAGTTGAAAATTCGGATGTCGAAAAAAGCCCGCTGTCCCCGAAAGCCGCTGGCACTCGCGTCCAGGCGGGCGTCGTCGGCGGTGTTGGTGGATTAGAGCGAGAAGTCCCGTCTCCCGCAGGAAGGAGGGATGGCAAGACTCTGACGTCGCGGCATACCTCGCCAGCATTTGTGCCGTCGCGTCCCTCGCCCTGTCATGCAGTCGAATCCCCCGTCTTGCATGTCATGTTACTGGAGCCCGTCGATTGACCAGCCACATATCAGGCCTATGGCATTTAACATTTCTTGTTCAGGCTAAAACCTTTTGTTTTCGTCGGCAAAGTGGTTATACAGTTTGAGGCACCGATTTCTCGTGCCATTTCCATTTCTATTTTCATAGCCTCCGTAATTGTGTTTGTGTTTCTTGCAGTTCTAGTTTTCGTTTGCTTTCCCTTGCCTTTGTAATTGCCTTTATAATTCTTTGTTGTTCTACTTATTCCGCCTGTGTATGTGTCCTGTGCGACTACTGACTGAGGTAAGCTGACTGTGACCTTGATGAACTGATATTGATATTATGTGTTTGAAATATAGTCCTCCAGGGGTTCCAACAACTGTTCAATACTTGACACAGTCCGCATCAGGAGATTCCATTCGCGTTTGACGCCGAGAGCGAACGCCGTATGCAACCAGAGCGGGTCCGTCTCACTTACCCGCTCGGTTACTCATTTACTCACGCATTCTTCACTATTCCTCCTTGGCTGCTGTTTATGCGTGCGACTGCCCTCTGGTGTTTCTCTCCGCCCGCCTTAATGTTTATGTCTCTGGTCCGGAATATTTCTTTGGCTTGGTCGAATGGTTCCGGTTTTAGTATTGATTTAGTGGCGTTTTGGGTAAAATCCTTGTGGAGGGCTTCGGATACGTTCCGCCTTTTCCTTAAGCCCGCTATTTTCTCAGCGCCTGTAAGGTTTTCGGCGTGTGCTGCTTGTTTTATCTTCGTTCTGTTGAATTTTACGTGATCATGCAATCACATAAAATTGCCATTGCAACAGGGTCGCCTTGTGCTGTACCCTCGGCTGACGCGATCTTTTCACAGGTATTTGTTTCTATTATATATATATAGATAGATAGATAGATATATAGATAGATAGATAGATAGATAGATAGATAGATAGATAGATAGATAGATAGATAGATCTGCCGACTCGCTGTAAGTGTTTTTGATATATCGTGTAAAGCTTGAACATTAGTCTTGTAAATTATGCATCTTAGCCTTTTGATTAAGATGTGCGATATACCTAAATGCAAGACA